>NW_026463982.1:0-42543 GCF_027475565.1 Acinonyx jubatus
TTGCACTCTCGCAGGAAGAAGAGACGAAAGAGCCCTTTAACATACATAACGCTGTGAATTTAGGCTGGCTAAGTCCAGAAAAACCAAGACACAAAATACAATCAACCGACCCCAGAATGATACCTGAGGGAACAAGATCATTCACAGGTGAAAATCCTTAAGTAGTGCTGAACATCTAATTCCACTAGGATTCAAAATAAACCATCACAATGGGGAAAAAGGATGGAGAACCACCTTCCAACAATCTGGTGGGACTCATGTTTAACACACATGGAGGACATGTTTGCAAAAACCTAAATAAATAGAAAAGGATCCTAAGGATGATTTCAATGCTCAAGTGGCCTAAGTGAGGTCCCTTGAAATACTTAATCTGTGTACTTATGCAACCCACCTTCAGAGAGCCATCTAGTCAGCTAGACAAATGGAGCCGGATACATATTTTGAGTGCTCCTTAGAATCTTTTAAGGAAAACACTGACAAGATAGTATCCACACAGGTATTAAATAAGGAATCTGCTGAAATAGTGACAAAAACTTTCCTCAAAAATATCAACCCCTGTGGAAGTACTTTCTACTGCCCCAGCATCTTTTTATACGTGAAATGAAATGACAGGAAATGAGGCACTAAAGTCAAACCCTGTGTCAGAGAACAAGAATTCTTGTCTCCTCAAAGGTCCTTCTAGCTGGATGGGAAATCAAATTGACATGACACAGATTAACAGGTGAAAAAATCCAATTTAATACACATATGTACAGGAAATCCACACAAACATGGAAATTCCAAAGACTGGCCAGCAACATCAGGTCCAAATATGGTGAACTAAGGAAAAAGGGGTAGGGGCCTGAGGCTTCAGAGGAAAGCAATGCATTTCCCAGGGAGATCAGAAGAGCACATACTTGGTAATTAGATGTTTGTTCTACCTTACAGATGGGCCACTGAGATAACTTTGGCTCTGTTAATAACTCTTTTTCTGGGAAGACTCCCCAATTTAGACTCTTCTGCATTGGTTAAGGGGGAAAAGCTTCTCCTGAACCAGCAGGTTCTCAAGTACCTTCATGTCAAAGTATCTGCATGACAAAATGGCCATTCTGGGGGTGAGGAGACTGGAAAGGCTGTCCTAAACCCCTTCCATTCCCCCATATGAAACTTCCCTGGAAGCTGCACATATTAAAAGTTGACCTACATTGTTTCATGTCATGGATCCAGCATTTTAGTTCTGACGGTAGATCTGTTTAGTCAAACTCATTTTAGGAGGCTTTGATGCAGGTGCCTTTTCAAAGTTAGCCCTGTGGTTCATGTAATGTTATTCAATGAGGCATTTCTATGAAAACCAAAGAAGACAACTATGCTTCATGATGACATCAACTCTTAAGCCAGTTTCTGACTTCTCAGGGTAGCCAGAGGCACAGATGTCTAGATGTCAGACTTGAATCATCTTCAGATACAGTGAGGGCAAGTAGGAGCAACCTGAAGGATCTTCCTGGTTTATAGTTCGAATGCCTCTGGTAATCTTTTCAGTGGCCCATACAGCCACAGCACAAAGATTCTCTATACATGAGCTATTATGACGATTTCTTTCCATCAAGTACTTATATGAAGTTTCCAGAGCTTCAGGACAGAAGGCAGTCTTGTCCTCAAACGATTCCAAGACAGAAAGGTAGGAGAAAAATCAAAATGTTATTTTAGGGGGTGGCGGGTGCATGGGTGGCCGAGTCCATTAAGCGCCGAATCTTGATTTTGACTTGGGTCATCAGTGCACAGTTGCTGGGATTGAGCCAGCTTTGGGCTTTGCCCTGACTGACAGCAGGGAGACTGCTTGGAATTCTCCCTCTCGCTCTCTCTCTGCCCCTCCCTCACTTGTGCACCCTAACTCTCTCTCTCTCTCTAATTCAACACAGATTTAATAAAACGTTCTTCTCAGTATTTGTAGCCAGGCATTGGAAGACACAAGAAGAAATCAGGATCTGGTACAATTTATGATGAATACTATTAAAGTCTAAATCTACAAAGATATGTTATTGAAACATTTTTGTCTATAATCATCCTCAGTTTACCAAGTAGAGCCAAATTAACAGTAATGGGATTGCAAACTCAGTGTATTTGGAGAAAAAAATTTGACCTCCTTATTTACATAAGTGCAATCACAATAGAGGTTTGACTGAAAGACTCTTTAAAACCAGCTTTGCTGGAATTTTTCATAAGATGTCACTAGATTAAACTTTTAATAGCCTCTCAAGGGCAGAGATGAAGCCAAATATTTGCCATCAGGTGTTGCCTGCAACACTTATAGTTTTGGGTGAATTCCTATATTCTTGAGGTCTCCAAAACTTCCCAAGACTATTGAATCTATTAGGAAATAAAGTTCTTGATTCACCTGGGAAGGCTTCCAGGGACTCTGTAAGCAAGGAATCATGCTCATACCTCCAAGGGGGCCTTATTGGGTCCATGAAGTTCATCAGAGATCCTTATAGCTGTCTCCTCATTTCTGAATCGATTTCGGTCTTTCTCAGCTATGACATTCTAGTCAAAGTCTTGGTTACCTAACAGTGTTTCCAACTGTGTCTTGTCATACGGAGGAAAGATTCTTATTGAAATTATGCAAACACATGTATTGGAATAAACATAAGAATAGGCACTGAGAGTTTCTGAGATCTGGAAGAACGAGGTAGGGAGAAAAGATTAATGTTTCCATTTGTTTACCAAGTTATATTGTGTGCACTTGCTGCAGTCAGTTAACCTACGAGGAAAAGGTTCCTCAATCAGTAAACAACAAAACACTTCCCAGAGGTTTTTCTTTAACTTCCAGGTAGTTAACATACAGTGTAACATTAGTTTCCTGTGGACAATATACTGACTCAACAATTCCATACAACACCCAGGTCTCAACTCACAAGGGACCTCATTATTCCCCATCACTTATTTAACCCATCTGCCTACACATCTCCACTCTGGTAACCATTAGTTTGCTGTCTATAGTTAAGTGTCTTTTTCTTGGTTAGCTTCTCCCTTTTGTTATTTTTCTTTCCCATTGCTCACTTGTTTTGTTTCTTGATTTTCACATATGAGTGAAATCATATAGGATTTGTCTTTCTCTGACTCTTTTCACTTAGCATAACACTAACACCACCCATTCATACAAAAGGCAAGATTTCTGGGGTGCCTGGGTGGCTCAGTTGGTTGAGCTTCTGACTTCAGCTCAGGTCATGGTTTCGCACTTCATGAGTTTGAGCCCCGTGTTGGGCTCTGTGCTGACAAACAGCTCAGAGCCTGGAACTTGCTTTGGATTCTGTCTCTCTCTCTCCCCCTCCCCTACTCATGTTCTCTGTCTCTCAAAAATAAATAAATGTTAAAAAATGGCAAGGTTTCATACCTTTTTATGCCTACTAACATTCACATACACACCAAATCTTCTTTATTCATTCAGGAGTCAGTGAACACTTGTGCTGGACTGTTGGAATCAGAAAAGCTCACTGCCTGTCACTGTTGAACTGCTGCTCCAACAAATCTGGGCTCTGGACAGAGCAAGAGTACAGGACTATACTCATCTTGAGGCTGACTGATGACAGGAAAATCCCTCACAACAATGAATTGTCTTTCCTGAAACGTCACCCATCTACATTGGATCTCACTTTCACTGGTGTTATATCTTGAGATATTAGTGCTTGAACAACCACAGCACACATCCTGCTGATTCCATTACAGTGTCCAGAAGTCTTCTTCATCTCCAAACCTACTCTGCCATGTGACATTTTAAAGCTATGCCCAAAACGTTTGCATCATCTAATACCCCTCCTCCATCCACTGCCTCTGATCTACCCCTAGGCAAACCAGTAATCATCGTCATCTGACAGCTTCTGGGCCTCAGTAAGAGAAAGGAATTCAGTGTCATCATGAAGAATCATAAAGGAGGACATCCCCAATCTTCAGAAACCCAGAATATTTGCCATTTCATTATCTCCATGACACTTATTCATCCGATGACATCACCAAGAGCTGCCTAGGACCCTGGGTGACTCAAGGGAACCACCTCCAGGTATTTCCCTGCATTAGAAAGAGTCCTTCACATTTGATTTTAATAGGGCTTATTTTTCTCTCTGAGGATGATGGCTTCATCATGTTTAGTTATATTCCCAACCCGCATGCCAGCGCTACAGGTCTGAATACACACGGTCTTACATCTCTCTCATCTCAACTAAGCAGCTAGTGAGGACACTCTTACCACAACACAGGCACAGAAGAATGTTTGTGATGCCTACAAATCTGGCACCAAAAACGAACAAACATAGCACCGGAGATATGGTGACAACTGGGAAATAAAGCAAGTAGAAGTTATGTTTCTATATGCATTCTCAGTTGTGCAACCTGGGACAGGTGTTTCCTCCACACGCAGAATCCACTGTGCTAATTCTTTACCTTGTATATTTTCTGTGTTTCATCTGGGGCTACATTATCACTGCTATTGGAATTTGTTTCTCCTACTTATGGGGTATCTATTACATACCCAGTACTAGCATATGTGTATGTTTACTTCATATGCACATGAAACAACACCGCCCCCCCGCCATGACTGGGGGCACATAGCTGTCTTAGCTGCCATGGAGGCATGCTTTAGAGCCCCTCACTAAGCCCAGATTTCACTATTCAGACTAAAACAGGTGTAAGCAACCTCTGTGCCTTCTGTAGGGGACACAGAGGGGTAAGCACCGGGAAAATCAGACCCAGTTGCTCACAACAGCAGATAAAAATGTCCTATCAAAAGTTACATTATCTTGTGTGTTTGTAGGGTGTTGTCTAAGGAATGTACTAGTGAGAGGGGCTGGTGTCAGTCAAGACCCTGTAAAACTCCTGGCTAGGGGCACCTGGATGCCTCAGTAGGTTAAACATGTGGCTCTTGATCCCATAGTTAATGGGTCTGAAGCCTGTGTCTGGCTGTGTGCTGACAGCAGAGTTGCTTGGGATTCTATCCCTACTACTTTGCCCCTCCTATGCTTATGCTCTCTGTCTTTCAGATTAAATAAATAAACTTAAAAACATATGTACTGGCTGTGCAAAATGAATGCCACATAGGGTTTCATGGAGTACCTTAGGTAAAAGGTCAACAGTAACCCTGAAGAATCTGTGATATATCCATAATAACATCACAGTATTCACAAAGAGGAGAAAATGGCATAATGGATAAACGAGGGGAAAAATAATGACACATTATGTAAATCCTAAGGCCGTGGAGAAAACGGATTACTGGGTGTGCTATGCCATGGTGTTAGGAAATGAGTTATAGATTCCATCAGGTACCTACAACCTTAAATACAAGAGGATGGGCTAACATTGCTGGTGGGATCACAGTTCATTCACTACACATCCATGTTAATACATTAAAAACCATTATGTTTTATTACTTAAAATATATTAAGTTCACACAGACCAATTTATGCATTTCAAATCCACTCGACTCAACAAATCGTTGTTCAAAATATAGAATACAAGTGGTAAAAAAGCATTTATGTGTTGATGTAATGAAAAGGGAGTAGTGATTGCCATAAGTGTTAGGCCGGAGGTAAGTGTTGAGAGATGTGGATGTACAATTTATGCCATTTGGGGGAAGAGTTAGCTAGGCTCTGGCTGCCATCTGTGAAGATGTCTTCAATGCAGCCACATCAACTCATGTGCTCTGACTATTGCTCTTATAAAGATCTATCAGTTCACTGGACTGCCACCTCTTTGCCTTTAAGACCTTATCGTAAAACATTTCCTTTCTAATATGCAGGAAGTTTTTAGAGTTAATAAATGGACAATGGTGTTCTCAACACCTGTCTCAGGACAACTTACATCAGTGGTATAACCACAAACAGCATCTCCATTTAGATTTGTTTCAGATGTGCATCATACTGTCCTTTATCCATTGTGGAAAATTAGACATGCCTGGGTCCTGTCTAATGAAGAAGGGCATCTCATACCTTTGATGCAACAACAGTCAGCCACATGGTTTCACACACCCACTAGGAATAAATGAATATTCTGAAGTGATTTGAGAGTAGGAATACATTAATACTTGCTACTTACAAATCCCAAATAGGGTCAATGTAAAAAAAAAAAAAAGCACATTTTGAAATTAAGTATACCTATGCAAAAACCTATCCCCTAGATCTTTTGAACCAGATAGCAGATATGTTTTCCAAGTGTCTGACTCTGTATTATTCCTTAAGTATTTCGAAGCAATGTCTGAATAGAGTGACTGATGTACTCCTTTCTACTTGATTTCTGTAACATTGACATTTGATGTTCAATGAAATACTTTTGTAAATCTACCTTTCCAGTTACTTTCTTATATGCATCTCTTGTGTTTCCTAAAGTGTATATTAAAGTGAGGGTCTTTGTTCATTCATTAAATTTCTAGGGTTTGCATCTAGGGTGCCTTTTGTGATATTGAGCACAGATTGAATTCCAGGTAAAGGCATGGCCACTTTCCATTTCACACTTTGGCTCCTATGTGATAACTAGAATGTGGAGTAAGTTGTGACTTGTAGGGAGAGCTTGCACATTCTTTACATTTGTATGGTTACTCTCCAATAGGAATCCTCTGATGTCCTGTAAGGTCTGGGCACCATTTATAGGCACTGACTTACATTCCTTTTACATTATCAGGTTTCTCTCCAGTGTGAATTCTGTGATGTTGAGTAAGGATTTAGGGCTGGGTAAAGGCCTTGCCACATTCCTTACATTGGTAAGGTTTCTCTCCAGTATGAATTCTGAGATAGCGAATTAGAATTGAATGCCTGGTAAAGACCTTGCCACATTGTTGACATTTATCAAGTCTTTCTCTAATATGGATTTGCCCAGGTCTATTTAGCGATGAGCAGTCCTTAAAGGCTTTACCACATTCTTTACATTTGTATGATTTTTTCCAGCATGCATTTTTGATGTTGAGTTGGTGTTGACTGCCAATGAAAGACTATGCCACAGTCCTTACAAGTGTACCTTTTCTCTCCACTACCAATTGTCTCATGTGTATTTAGTCTTGGTGACTGACTAAACACACTTCCAGATTTATAACATGTGTATGGGTTTTTCTCCTCACAAATCGTCTGATGATCACCATAAGAGGACTGCTTGAGATCTTTCCCACATTCATTATAAGGATTTCCTCTCATATGTGTACTCTTCTGTATTATATGTTTAGATCTTTGAGAAAAGACTTCCTTACCTCTATTACATTCAAAATGGTTGTCTGGCAAATGAGTACGCAGACATTTGTTAACATTTGAGCCCTGGTTAAATGTTTTCTCGGATTCACTGCAAGGAACAATTCTATGTCCATTGAAAATACTCTCGTAGTTTTGTAGGGTTGTTTTCTTTGTGACGTGCCCCTCAAATTGACACCCCTTAACACTTTCTTCTTTATTTTTAAATCTATGGTTTTCAGAAACAGTTGACTGATAGGTCATTCCAATCCTATTTTCAAATTGGTTCAAATACTTATTTTCTACCTGAATGAGGTAACTTTCCAGATTTTCCAAATTTTCTATCGACAAATATTTATGTTTGAATTTTTGACTGGAGTGTTTGGTTACTGAAACACACTGCTTTGTAGAAGTAGCTAACTTACAAGGGGAGGTTTTGCAAAATGCTTTATATCCTTCACCATATGGGGCAATGAGATTCTTTTCATGGGCAGATGTCTCCATTTGGAAATGTCCGTCATGATATGTTTGATGCCCTTCATTCTCCCCATCGTTGTCCCAGTCTATCATTAAGTGTAAATTCTCATAGGTACTATGTTCACCCACTGACACTTTTTGGAGAGAAGGTTCTAAGCATGGCTTTGACAGGAAATTCTGGGTGCATTGTGAAGATACAGCTGAAAGAGATCAAATAACAGAAAAGTAAAATCATCCCACTTACTACTCTCAGATGAATATACTGAAGACTTCTATTATGCAACCTTAGAATCAATCAGAAAACGTCAGCCAAATGTTTGAGAATGAATCATCAGGACTTCATTCCTCCATGGACACATAAACTTGCACACAAGACACTGACCATATAGCCTAATAGATAATTCTGTAGTATTGTCATGCTATCGTGCAAATCATTTTCCTATACCTTGAATAATCAAGAAAAGTACCACATGAGCCCAAAATCACCACAGAAGGAAACTTAAACATAAAACTGAAATCCTTAAGACAGGATACAGTAAAACTAAGACCATATCTACCATAGGAAGTGTTGGCTTTCAGAAAAGGTGAACAAAATTGATAGACCTTTCAATCAAGTCAGAATTAAAGAGAAAAGACCAACTAAAGGCAGCAGTGAAGTGAAAGCACACACATTATAACTGATACGACTGAAATAAAAATAATTATGAGAGGCAATAATGGATATTTATATGCCCACAAATATATACCAAGAAAGGAGAATGAATTCAAAAAATGGTAGAAACACCTGTACTCCATCCTGAAAAAAAAAAATCACTAGTGCTGACAACTATGTAGACTTAAAGAGTAATAAAAAACATGCAAAACAAATGAAAAACAAAAAAAATCAAACTAACTCCAAATAAGTAAAAGTCCTATGTCCGATGGAATTCATTGGAGAATTCAAACAAACAGCTCATGAGAAAGTACTTTAAATCGCTTCAGTATTTCCAAGGAGTGAAAAGAGAAAATATGAAAATACTCTGTGGTACCAGCATTGCCAGGTTACCAAATCAAAGGAATACAGTACTGTAAAGAAGGCTACAAACTCCTAAGGGAAAAAAAAAAATCTCTGTTCACAGATGATATGATCTTTAGAAAACTCTAAAGAATCCTTATTTTTATTTTATATTATTTTGGTCATTGCTTGTTTCATTTCTGGTAAGTTTTTCACTACTTTCGATTTTCTTATTTTTTAAAGTTTTAAATTAAAAAAAAATTTTTTTTAATATATGAAATTTATTGTCAAATTGGTTTCCATACAACACCCAGTGCTCTTCCCAAAAGGTGCCCTCCTCAATACCCATCACCCACCCTCCCCTCCCTCCCACCACCCCTCAACTCTCAGTTTGTTCTCAGTTTTTAACAGTCTCTTATGTTTTGGCTCTCTCCCACTCTAACCTCTTTTTTTTTTTTTTTCCTTGCCTTCCCCATGGGTTTCTGTTAAGTTTCTTAGGATCCACATAAGAGTGAAACCATATGGTATCTGTCTTTCTCTGTATGGCTTATTTCACTTAGCATCACACTCTCCAGTTCCATCCACGTTGCTACAAAAGGCCATATTTCATTCTTTCTCATTGCCACATAGTATTCCATTGTGTATATAAACCACAATTTCTTTATCCATTCATCAGTTGATGGACATTTAGGCTCTTTCCATAATTTGGCTATTGTTGAGAGTGCTGCTATAAACATTGGGGTACAAGTGCCCCTATGCATCAGTACTCCTGTATCCCTTGGGTAAATTCCTAGCAGTGCTATTGCTGGGTCATAGGGTAGGTCTATTTTTAATTTTCTGAAACCTCCACACTGCTTTCCAGAGCGGCTGCACCAATTTGCATTCCCACCAACAGTGCAAGAGGGTTCCCGTTTCTCCACATCCTCGCCAGCATCTATAGTCTCCTGATTTGTTCATTTTGGCCACTCTGACTGGCATGAGGTGATACCTGTGTGTGGTTTTGATTTGTATTTCCCTGATAAGGAGCGACGTTGAACATCTTTTCATGTGCCTATTGGCCATCCGGATGTCTTCTTTAGAGAAGTGTCTTTTCATGTTTTCTGCCCATTTCTTCACTGGGTTATTTGTTTTTTGGGTGTGGAGTTTGGTGAGCTCTTTATAGATTTTGGATACTAGCCCTTTGTCTGATATGTCATTTGCAAATATCTTTTCCCATTCTGTTGGTTGCCTTTTCGTTTTGTTGGTTGTTTCCTTTGCTGTGCAGAAGCTTTTTATCTTCATAACGTCCCAGTAATTCATTTTTGCTTTTAATTCCCTTGCCTTTGGGGATGTGTCGAGTAAGAGATTGCTACGGCTGAGGTCAGAGAGGTCTTTTCCTGCTTTCTCCTCTAGGGTTTTGATGGTTTCCTGTCTCACATTCAGGTCCTTTATCCATTTTGAGTTTATTTTTGTCAATGGTGTGAGAAAGTGGTCTAGTTTCAACCTTCTGCATGTTGCTGTCCAGTTCTCCCAGCACCATTTGTTAAAGAGACTGTCTTTTTTCCATTGGATGTTCTTTCCTGATTTGTCGAAGATGAGTTGGCCATACGTTTGTGGGTCTAGTTCTGGGGTTTCTATTCTATTCCATTGGTTTATGTGTCTGTTTTTGTGCCAATACCATGCTGTCTTGATGATGACAGCTTTGTAGTAGAGGCTAAAGTCTGGGATTGGGATGCCTCCTGCTTTGGTCTTCTTCTTCAAAATTACTTTGGCTATTCAGGGCCTTTTGTGGTTCCATATGAATTTTAGGATTGCTTGTTCTAGTTTCGAGAAGAATGCTGGTGCAATTTTGATTGGGATTGCATTGAATGTGTAGATAGCTTTGGGTAGTATTGACATTTTGACAATATTTATTCTTCCAATCCATGAGCAGGGAATGTCTTTCCATTTCTTTATATCTTCTTCAATTTCCTTCATAAGCTTTCTATAGTTTTCAGCATACAGATCGTTTACATCTTTGGTTAGATTTATTCCTAGGTATTTTATGCTTCTTGGAGCAATTGTGAATGGGATCAGCTTCTTTATTTGTCTTCCTGTTGCTTCATTGTTAGTGTATAAGAATGCAACTGATTTCTGTACATTGATTTTGTATCCTGCAACTTTGCTGAATTCATGTATCAGTTCTAGCAGACTTTTGGTGGAGTCTATCGGATTTTCCATGTATAATATCATGTCATCTGCAAAAAGCGAAAGCTTGACTTCATCTTTGCCAATTTTGATGCCTTTGATTTCCTTTTGTCGTCTGATTGCTGATGCTAGAACTTCCAGCACTATGTTAAACAACAGCGGTGAGAGTGGGCATCCCTGTCGTGTTCCTGATCTCAGGGAAAAAGCTCTCAGTTTTTCCCCATTGAGGATGATGTTAGCTGTGGGCTTTTCATAAATCGCTTTTATGATCTTTAAGTATGTTCCTTCTATCCCGACTTTCTCAAGGGTTTTTATTAAGAAAGGGTGCTGGATTTTGTCAAATGCCTTTTCTGCATCGATTGACAGGATCATATGGTTCTTCTCTCTTTTTTTTTTTTTTTTTTGTTAATGTGATATATCATGTTTATTGATTTGCGAATGTTGAACCAGCCCTGCATCCCAGGAATGAATCCCACTTGATCATGGTGAATAATTCTTTTTATATGCCGTTGAATTCGATTTGCTAGTATCTTATTGAGAATTTTTGCATCCATATTCATCAGGGATATTGGCCTGTAGTTCTCTTTTTTTACTGGGTCTCTGTCTGGTTTAGGAATCAAAGTAATACTGGCTTCATAGAATGAGTCTGGAAGTTTTCCTTCCCTTTCTATTTCTTGGAACAGCTTGAGAAGGATAGGTATTATCTCTGCTTTAATCGTCTGGTAGAACTCCCCTGGGAAGCCATCTGGTCCTGGACTCTTATTTGTTGGGAGATTTTTGATAACCGATTCAATTTCTTCACTGGTTATGGGTCTGTTCAAGCTTTCTATTTCCTCCTGATTGAGTTTTGGAAGAGTGTGGGTGTTTAGGAATTTGTCCATTTTTCCAGGTTGTCCAATTTGTTGGCATATAATTTTTCATAGTATTCCCTGATAATTGTTTGTATCTCTGAGAGATTGGTTGTAATAATTCCATTTTCATTCATGATGTTATCTATTTGGGTCATCTCCCTTTTCTTTTTGAGAAGCCTGGCTAGAGGTTTGTCAATTATTTTATTTTTTCAAAAAACCAACTCTTGGTTTTGTTGATCTGCTCTACAGTTTTTTTAGATTCTATAGTGCTTATTTCTGCTCTGACCTTTATTATTTCTCTTCTTCTGCTGGGTTTAGGCTCTCTTTGCTGTTCTGCTTCTATTTCCTTTAGGTGTGCTGTTAGATTTTGTATTTGGGATTTTTCTTGTTGCTTGAGATAGGCCTGGATTGCAATGTATTTTCCTCTCAGGACTGCCTTCGCTGTGTCCCAAAGTGTTTGGATTGTTGTATTTTCATTTTCGTTTGTTTCCATATATTTTTTAATTTCTTCTCTAATTGCCTGGTTGACCCACTCATTCGTTAGTAGGGTGTTCTTTAACCTCCATGCTTTTGGAGGTTTTCCAGACTTTTTCCTGTGGTTGATTTCAAGCTTCATAGCATTGTGGTCTGAAAGTATGCATGGTATAATTTCAATTCTTGTAAACTTATGAAGGGCTGTTTTGTGACCCAGTATATGATCTATCTTGGAGAATGTTCCATGTGCACTCGAGAAGAAAGTATATTCTGTTGCTTTGGGATGCAGAGTTCTAAATATATCTGTCAAGTCCATCTGAATCAATGTATCATTCAGGGCCCTTGTTTCTTTATTGACCGTGTGTCTAGATGATCTATCCATTTCTGTAGGTGGAGTGTTAAAGTCCCCTGCAATCACCACATTCTTATCAATAAGGTTGCTTATGTTTGTGAGTAATTGTTTTATATATTTGGGGGCTCCTGTATTCGGCGCATAGACATTTATAATTGTTAGCTCTTCCTGATGGATAGACCCTGTAATTATTATATAATGCCCTTCTTCATCTTTGTTACAGCGTTTAATTTAAAGTCTAGTTTGTCTGATATAAGTATGGCTACTCCAGCTTTCTTTTGGCTTCCAGTAGCATGATAAATAGTTCTCCATCCCCTCACTCTCAATCTAAAGGTGTCCTCAGATCTAAAATGAGTCTCTTGTAGACAGCAAATAGATGGGTCTTGTTTTTTTATCCATTCTGATACCCTATGTCTTTTGGTTGGCGCATTTAATCCATTTACATTCAGTGTTATTATAGAAAGATACGGGTTTAGTCATTGTGATGTCTGTATGTTTTATGCTTGTAGTGATGTCTCTGGTACTTTGTCTCACAGGATTCCCCCTTAGGATCTCTTGTAGGGCTGGTTTAGTGGTGACAAATTCCTTCAGTTTTTGTTTGTTTGGGAAGACCTTTAACTCTCCTTCTATTCTAAATGACAGACTTGCTGGATAAAGGATTCTCGGCTGCATATTTTTCCTGTTTAGCACACTGAAAATATCGTGCCAATCCTTTCTGGCCTGCCAAGTTTCAAAAGAGAGGTCAGTCACGAGTCTTATAGGTTTCCCTTTATATGTGAGGGCACGTTTATCCCTTGCTGCTTTCAGAATTTTCTCTTTATCCTAGTATTTTGCAAGTTTCACTATGATATGTCGTGCAGAAGATCGATTCAAGTTACGTCTGAAGGGAGTTCTCTGTGCCTCTTGGATTTCAATGCTTTTTTCCTTCCCCAGTTCAGGGAAGTTCTCAGCTATAATTTCTTCAAGTACCCCTTCAGCACCTTTCCCTCTCTCTTCCTCCTCTGGGATACCAATTAGGCGTATATTATTTCTTTTTAGTGTATCACTTAGTTCTCTAATTTTCCCTTCTTACTCCTGGATTTTTTTTATCTCTCTTTCTCTCAGCTTCCTCTTTTTCCATAACTTTATCTTCCAGTTCACCTATTCTCTCCTCTGCCTCTTCAATTTGAGCTTGTTGTTTCCATTTCGTTTTGCATTTCGTTTAAAGAGCTTTTCAGCTCCTCGTGACTGTTCCTTAGTCCCTTGATCTCTGTAGCAAGAGATTCTCTGCTGTCCTCTATACTGTTTTCAAGCCCAGCGATTAATTTTATGACTATTATTCTAAATTCACTTTCTGTTATATTATTTAAATCCTTTTTGATCAGTTCATTAGCTGTTGTTATTTCCTGGAGATTCTTCTGAGGGGAATTCTTCCGTTTGGTCATTTTGGATAGTCCCTGGAGTGGTGAGGACCTACAGGGCACTTCCCCTGTGCTGTGGTGTATAACTGGAGTTGGGCGGGGCCGCAGTCAGTCCTGATGTCTGCCTCCAGCCCACCGCTGGGGCTACAGTCAGACTGGTGTGGGCCTTCTCTTCCCCTCTCCTAAGGGCAGGATTCACTGTGGGGTGGCGTGGCCCGTCTGGGCTACTTGCACACTGCCAGGCTTGTGGTGCTGGGGATCTGGCATATTAGCTGGGGTGGGTAGGCAAGGTGCACGGGGGCAGGAGGGACAGGCTTAGCTCGCTTCTCCTTAGGTGATCCACTTCAGGAGGGGCCCTGTGGCAGCGGGAGGGCGTCAGATCTGCTGCCGGAGGTTTGGCTCCGCAGAAGCACAGAGTTGGGTGTTTGCGCGGAGCGAGCAAGTTCCCTGGCAGGAACTGGTTCCCTTTGGGATTTTGGCTGGGGGATCGGCGAGGGAGATGGCGCTGGCGAGCGCCTTTGTTCCCCACCAAACTGAGCTCTGTCGTCCGGGGGCTCAGCAGCTCTCCCTCCCTTTGGCCTTCCCGCTTTCTGAGCAGAGCTGTTAACTTATGACCTCCCAGACGCTAAGTCGCGCTTGCTGTCGGAACGCACTCCAGCCGTCCGGCCCCTCCGCTTTTGCAAGCCAGACTCAGGGGCTCTGGGTGGCCGGCGAGCCACCCCTCTGCCCCGGCTCCCTCCCGCCAGTCTGTGGAGCGCGCACCGCCTCGCTGCCCTTCCTACCCTCTTCCGTGGGCCTCTCATCTGCGCTTGGCTCCAGAGACTCTGTTCTGCTAATCCTCTGGTGGTTTTCTGGTTATTTAGGCAGGTGTAGGTGGAATCTAAGTGATCAGCAGGACGCGCGGTGAGCCCAGCGTCCTCCTACGCCGCCATCTTCTTCCCCCCTAAAAATTTATTTTTTAAATAAATGCTTCAAATAATGAAAACATTGAAGTCAACAACATTACACCAAAAGGATTGAGAAAAGGAGGACTCTTAGCTGAAATTTAGTAGGAGAAGAAATAACAAACGGAAATCTGAAATCATTTTATTCAGAAAGATAAATCAGAACTAAATAAAATAGAGACCAGAATAAAAAATAACATAACATTGAAAGTAATGCCCAGTTTAACCAGAAAAATAACAAATTGATAATGCTTCAACTATATAAACAATTGTATCCTAACAAGTAACTTAGAAAAGAAATCCTCTGGGGCTCTTGGGTGGCTCAGTTAGTTGGGCATCCAACTTCAGCTCAGGTCCTGATCACAGGGTTAGTGAGTTTGACCCATGGGTCAGGCACTGTGTTCAGAGCTCAGAGTTTAGAGCCTGCTTCTGATTCTGTGTCTCCATCTTTCTCTGCCCCTTCTCTGCCTGCTCTCTCTCTCTTTCTCTCAGAAATAAATGAACATTAAAAAAAAATCCACTTAATTCTTAAAAATGTTACTAAGATTAAATTGTGAACCTTAAACCCACAAATTTAGAAATCTTCTTATAGGTAAAAGAAGAATGAAAGTTGAATTCAGAATCAAAATTCTCTCAGCATAGAAAAGCCCAAGATCACATGCATTCCATGGTCAATTCTAACTGACATTAAAAAAAATAATAACTAAGGGTAATCGTTTCAAAATCCTATAAAGCGTGGAAGATCAGGAACACATTGCAAACTATCCTGTGAGGCCAGCATTACTATGATACCAAGCAGGATAAACACAATAGAAGAACAAAAAAGTCTTGTTTGTCTGATAGAAGTATTGCCACTCTGACTTTCTTTTGACATCCGTTGCATGCTATGTGTTTCTTCATTTCCTCATTGTCAATCTGCAGGTGAGTTATGTCTGAATGAGTCTCCTAGAGGAAGCATATAGCTTTTTGTTTTTATCTATTTTGCTACTCCTGGATCTGGAAGTCTGTTTCCTTCCAGGATTACCAAGATTTCTGCTATTATTTCTTGAAAGTAAGATTCTTCCCCCTTTTCTCTTTTTCTTCTGACTGCCATAATACAAATATCATAACATTTGATGGTGTCTCTGAGTTCCCCAAGTCAATACTGTTGCATGATTCTTCTCCTGTCTTTTGCTTACAGTCATTATTTTTCTTTATTATTTTTCTTCTAGGTGACATAGTCATCCCTCTGTTACTTCTAGCCTGCTGCTCACTGCTAAGCCTGTTTCCAGTCCTTTTTTTTTTACTGAAAAAAAAAAACCTGTTTATTTTTTTGAGAAAGATACAGAGAATGAGAGCAAAGAGACAGAGGGAGAGAGGGAGAGAAAATCCCTCTCAGCCTCCATGCAGTCAATGCAGAGAACAAGTTGGGGATCTGTCTCCCAAACCGTGACCTCATGACCTAAGCCAAAATCAAGAGTTGGATGCTTAATTGAATGACCCACCCAAGTGTCCCTCAATCTTATTCATTGCACTGTTCTTCTCTGGTTTTTTTTAGTTGTTTTAGCTCCCTGGTAAGGTTCTCACTATTCTTTTTTCAACCCAGAGAGTATCCTTATGAATTTGCCTTCAATTCTCCATCAAGCATGTTACTTATAACTGTCTCACTTAAGTCTCTCTTCACGGCCATATCTTATTCTTTGACTTTGGATAAATTCTTCCATCTTGGCATTTTGTCTAAGGCTCTGCCTTCCTCTGTATGTTAGAAAAGACAGTTAAGTCTCCCATAGATCATTTAGGCCAGTGGTCTGCAGATGCTCTTCTTGACTGCTATGGACAGCATAGGGCCCCTGGCCTGAACATGGTAAGTCATAGCTAGATGCGCTGCGGTCTTCTTGTGAATTGAGACCTGACATCAATTTCACCAGAACTGAGGCCCTGCAGAACTGTTTGGTTAGGAAATGTGGTGTGGGCAGCAACTTGTGCAGGTCTCTTGGAGCAGGGACCGACCTTACTGAGAATGAAGCAAGCTTGGCAGAGAAGGCCAGTCCCACCAAAGCATAGGGAGGTGGGGGCTTAGTGTAAGGAAGGCAGACATTCAGTGTCCCTAATGAGCAACTTCCTACAGATTGCTCTGTGTTTATGCTGAGGGGCAGGGGAGAGAAGGAGCTCCAGCTAGGTCTTTAGTTCCTCTACAGATATCTCAGTGAATGTTGTGTGTCCAGGAAGTGCTTCTAGTGCAGTGAATAATCTCCCACCCTGTGGGCTCCAG
The DNA here is from genome assembly GCF_027475565.1 of Acinonyx jubatus. Taxonomy (NCBI): domain Eukaryota; kingdom Metazoa; phylum Chordata; class Mammalia; order Carnivora; family Felidae; genus Acinonyx; species Acinonyx jubatus. Next base: position 17,088 of record NW_026463982.1, read on the forward strand.
GCATTCTTCAGATGGTTTTGCAACATTGATTGATCCCAGGATGTTTGCCTGCCTTCTTTCCAGAAAAATAACAGTACCCTCTAGGCTCTATCCCAGCCAAGCTGATGATCTTTAAAACTCCAGACTTTAAGACAGCTGCCAGAGCTCATGAAATTCAGCCCTTCTCATTTTCCCAGCCAATGGTTCTGCGGGAATGTTCTCCTTATGCGTTCACGTGTGTGTTTCTGTCTCACATGACCTTCTCCTTGACCATGGCTCCCTGCTCTGTGCAGCACTGCAATCTTATTCCCCCTAAACCATGTCTTTAAACTTTCTACTGTCTTCAACGTGGCCTCTTCTCTCCCTTAAGTTGGGGACTTTGTTCTGTCAGTGTTCAGATGCACATCTGGGAATTTTGGAATCATTTGCCAGTTATCTAGTCATGTTCATGATATGTGAAGAGCCTAGGGTCCTGCTACTCCGCTGCCATTTTTCTCCACTCTGAACAATCCCTATATATGAAATTCATACACCGTTTACAAATTTGGAGAAGACAAACACAAACATAAAACATAGTTGTGTTTCTACACAACAAAGAACAATCCCCAAAATATGGATATAATACATTTATAGTAGCATCGCCAAATATAAAATGCTTACAATTTGACATAATGAAAGAAGTCAAACCTAGTTTACCCTATAAAATATTGCGTAGGAATAGAAACAACAAATGGAATCACATCCATGTTCTTGGACTGGAATACTTAATATTATTGAGTTGTCGATAGTACTCAAAGTGCTCTACTCATTTAATGCAATCTCTATCAAAATCCCAAAGTCATTCTTGGCATATCTATTAAAATCCACCCAAACATTCATATGGATATCACAGTGTAACATTCACCCAGAATAAACCGAGAAATGAAAGGCACCTTGGTGGCAAATGCTTCCTAATTTAAACCATATTATGGAAGATGGAGACATAGGAGGGCACTGGGCTCACCTCATCCCGCTGATCACTTAGATTCCACCCACACCTGCCTAAATAACCCAGAGAGCCACCAGAAGACTAGCAGAATGGCCTCTCCAGAGCCAAGCATAGACAAGAGGCCCACAGAAGAGGAGAGGAAGGGTGGAGAGGCGGTGCAAATTACACGGACTGGCAAGAGGGAGCCTGGGCAGTGGAGGGGCAGCCCGCCAGGCAAGGCAGAGCCCCCGAAGTCTGGCTTGCAAAAGCAGAGGGCCCGGACTCCATGAGTTCTGACAGCCAATGGGACTTAACATCTGGAATGTTAAAAGTCAACAGCTCTGCTCTCGGCGAGCAGTAGGGCGAGAGGACACCGGAAGGGAGTGTTGTTGAGCCCCAGAAGAGAGAGATCAGCTTGGCAGGGGAACAAAGGCACTGGCAAGCGCCATCTCCCTCTCCCATCCTGCAGTAAAATTCCAAAGGGAACCACTTCCCCTCACTGAACTTGCTTGCACTGTGCAAACACCCAATGCTGTGCATGCTCCTAGGGTCCTGCCTCCCTCTGGTGTTTCAGGACCCCTCCCGCAGGGGACCACCCAAGGCAAAGTGAGCTAAGCCTGCCCCTCCCGCCCCTGTGCACCTTGCAGATCCACCCCAGCTAATACGCCAGATCCCATCAAAGCAGCACCACAAGCCTGACAGTGTGCAATTAGCCCAGACAGGGTCACACCACTCCACAGTGAGTCCTACCCCTGGGAGAGGGGAAGATAAGGTACACACCAGTCTGACTGTGGCCCCAGCAGTGGGCTGGGGACACACATCATGTCTGATTATGGCCCTGCCCACCAACACAAGTTACTCTGGACAGCACAGGGGAAGTGCCCTGCAGTTTGGAGCTACCACACAGACTACCCAAAATGATGAAACGAAAGAATTCCCCTCAAAAGAAACTCCAGGAAGTAGGCGACAGGTAACGAATTGATCAAACACTAAGCAATATGACGGAACAAGAATTTAGAATAATAGTCATAAAATTAGTCACTGGGCTTGAAAAAAGCATAGAGGACAGCAAGAATCTATTGCCACAGAGATCAAGGGACTAAGAAATAGTCACGAGGAGCTAAAAAATGCTATAAATGAGGTGCAAAAGAAAATGGAGGTGGCCATAGCACAGATTGAAGAGGCAGAGGAGAGAACAGGTGAACTATAAGATAAAATTATGGGAAAAGAGGAAGCTGAGAAAAAGACAGAGAGAGAGAGAGAGAGAGAGAGAGAGAGAGAGAGAGAGGGCGAGCAATTTCTTACTTAACACATCCCCAAAGGCAAGGGAATTAAAAGCAAAAATGAACTATTGGGACCTCATGAAGATAAAAAGCTTCTGCACCGCAAAGGAAACAATCAACAAAACTAAAAGGCAACCAATGGAATGGGAAAAGATATTTGCAAATGACATAATCAGACAAAGGGCTAGTATCCAAAATCTATAAAGAGCTCACCAAACTCCACACCCGAAAAACAAATAACCCAGTGAAGAAATGGGCAGAAAACATGAATAGACACTTCTCTAAAGAAGACATCCGGATGGCCAACAGGCACATGAAAAGATGCTCAACGTCGCTCCTCATCAGGGAAATACAAATCAAAACCACACTCAGATATCACCTCACGCCAGCCAGAGTGGCCAAAATGAACAAATCAGGAGACTATAGATGCTGGCGAGGATGTGGAGAAACAGGAACCCTCTTGCACTGTTGGTGGGAATGCAAATTGGTGCAGCCACTCTGGAATACAGTGTGGAGGTTCCTCAAAAATTAAAAATAGACCTACCCTATGACCCAGCAATAGCACTGCTAGGAATCTACCCAAGGGATACAGGAGCACTTGTGCCCTGTATAGGGGCACTTGTGCCCCAATGTTTATAGCAGCACTCTCAACAATAGCGAAATTATGGAAAGAGCCTAAATGTCCATCAACTGATGAATGGATAAAGAAATTGGGGTATATATACACAATGGAATACTATGTGGCAATGAGAAAGAATGAAATATGGCCGTTTGTAGCAACGTGGATGGAACTGGAGAGTGTTATGCTATGTGAAATAAGTCATACGGAGAAAGACAGATACCATATGTTTTCACTCTTACGTGGATCCTGAGAAAATTAACAGAAGTCCATGGGGGAGGGGAAGAAAAAAAAAGAGGTTAGAGAGGGAGAGAGCCAAGGTATAAGAGACTGTTAAAAACTGAGAACAAACTGAGAGTTGAGGGGTGGTGGGAGGGAGGGGAGGGTGGGTGATGGGTATTGAGGAGGGCACCTTTTGGGATAAGCACTGAGTGTTCTATGGAAACCAATTTGACAATAAATTTAATAATAAAAAAATAAAAGAATAAAAGGATCGGTCTTCTAAAAAATAAAAATTAAAAAAATAAACCATATTACGAAGCCATAGTTATCAACATAACATCCTTCAGACATAATGACAGGCATAGAATAACGGACAAGTGTTGGTGAGCTAGGCCTGACTTCTCCAAAGTTAATGTTTATGACAATGAACTGAAGATTTCATTAAATTCACATTGTGACTTGGATTTCTGGCTGAGGTGTGAGTTTCCATATTTCACTCAAATTGCAAGTGACACTAACATAGTCATTTCAAGAGACATGATTTTAATTCCAAAAGAAAACAAAAAGAGAAAAAAGAAAAGAAAAAAGGAACAAATCATGATGACTTTGAAATTTAAGATTATTGTGGAAAGTACAAATTGTAACCTTGGGAACAATAACCACAATTTTTCTTGAACATTTCTTACACAGTACAAACCATTCTAACACTTTTTCATAAATTCCCCCATGAATCCACGGTGACCAATGAGAACATTAGATGTGATTTTCATCTTTCACAAGAATATCTTGGAAAAACTTTAGTCCTAGTGGAGCTTGAGTTTTAGATCAGATTGTCTGTCTTTGAATTTGTCTAATGGAACACACAGATCACTATACAGAGGAAACCCTAAAAGAAGGTTCAGAGTAGGTTTCAAAGTGAAAGAGGTAACACAAACACGACTGAACCACAGACCTCATCAACCAAAAGAGCAGAGCAAGGATACAACACAAAATATGAAAATTACAAATCTAATAAAAAAACCCAAATGTGATAGAATTAAACTGTTTTGGTCACTGAAACCAAAAAATGTTTTCAGGGGCTTAAAACGCACAGATCTATTTGTGGTGGAAGATTTTTGTGTCCCCCCAACACACCACAGAGACCAACACTCACATTGATATAACCCACAGTTATTGTTTGTGAATTCCCTAGGGTTTTCAAAGTTCTCGCCCCATTGATCTTTTCTGCTGAATTATATTTTACATATTTAAGACAGTTGCGTATATATGATGCATATTTTTTTTTCTAGAGCAACAGAGAGGTGATAAGGAGCAGTCCATCTGTGACATGAGTATAGATTCCAATGGAAACTTTCAGCAGCAAGGCCTGACTGATTTACATTTTCCACTTCCTACACTAGTATCTCCAGCAAACAGGAGAGCTTTAATTTTCTAAAGAGACTAAAAACAACATGACTCACAGAAGCGAATTTCCAGCTTCAATGAGGTGATTTATGCACATCTTTCAGTAAATCCTCTCAAGGAATTTAACATTTCATGGGAAAAAAATATTAACCTATCATGGAGGGATCTTGCAGAGAGCACAGAGAAAATGAAATACAGAGACCCGTAATGATTCACAGTTGTGTCAGGTACCTAGCATTCTTGAAAGGACATATAATAACTGCTGGAAAACACATGTCCAGAGCAGCAAGTAAGTAAATCACAATCTAAAAGTAAACATGAAAACATATTGACAGGAACCCTAGTCCTCCTGCTGACTGACGTCCTAACTTTTTTTCTTTCAAGGATGATGTTCTTGTATTCCTTCCTGAGAGTACCCAGAGCAAGGTACCTCTCCATACAAACGTTATTCATCCAGTAAGGTAGAAGAGGAACAGGCAGAGTCCCCTACCTCATTTATCTCTAGGAAAGAACAATAAAAACGTGAATCCTTTCGAGGTGGTAGAAAAAGAGAGGGAAGAGGCACACCTCAAGTGGGAACTAACAGGTTGAATCAAGTGTCCACGAAATCCAGCTTGAGTTCAGTCATGGGCACTACGTGTATTTACAAAATGAAATAAAACCACACAATACTTCTAAAATCAGAGGCACACTGCCCCTTCTAGGCTGTAGAATGTAAGCCCCAGATAAAATTCCAGGCCTGCATCACAGGAAATGAACAGTTTCAAAGGATGATTAAGCATGGGGAAGAGGACAAAATAGGTGAGCCTAAGGCCCTTTTCTTTCCTCTTTTCATTCAAGCTGCCTCCACCCTTGCATGAAGAATTTGGTCATCCACTTTTATTTCTCCTCCTTCTAGTCACCATGCCAAACATATTCTTGGAAATAGTTGCCTCTTTTACCCAGTAATGCAGGTACAACTGCTTCTGATTGCAATGTTGCATTTCTTAGCTTGGAGACTATAAATTCCATAGCCTTTAAAAATATCAAGTTTTCCCTGTCCTTTTAATAATTCCCACAGCTTCATGCTACAGGATGTCTTGTGTTTTCAACTCAGGTTTCTTCCCAAAATCTGACTGACTAAAATGAGCATGGACATAAAGTTTAGTTGCACTTTGGTATTTTCCCAAAAGAATTCACTTATACAGAACAGCCTTCAGAAGACATGTGCCCATTATTACAGGCACTTTAGGAGAGGAGAGATGAGACAGAGCACATGGCAGGGCAAGCAATTTGAGAAGCTCTCACAGAAATGACTGTTCTTCATGTATCTCCTGGGCTGCTCAGCCAATTAGGACTCCAGACTCCTCTAGATGCTCCTATTCACTTTTCCACTCAGCTACGCACACTCTCCTCTCTCCCATGTCCTACCTGTCCTCCAGCAATTTACCTTTATCTCCATTTTGATAAAGACAAATTAGCCTTCCTAAGTCTGCATCTTACTATGAACACCTAGGAGGAGCATGATTTGGAAAGTAAGTTAACTTTCATTATAGATAACTTCTTAACAAAATGGCTTAACCTATACATGTACATGTGGATTGGTATCTACTTTGTTTTCTCTTTTTTCTCTTCAAGTATACTTGACTCACAATGTTACATCAGTTCGGTGTACAACTTTGTCATTTGACAACTCTACATGGTTAATTATGCTCACCACAAGCGAGCTACCATCTGTCATCATACGCTGCTGTTATAATACCACTGAATGTATTCCCTGTGTTGTATCTTTTATCACCATGACTTATTAATTCCCTAACTGGAAGCCTATCTTTCGCTATCCCATTTACCCATTTTGCCCATTCTCCCTCCCTGTTCCACCATGGTAACCAGATGTTTCTGCTTTTGTTGTCCTTTCTTGCCATTTGTAACAATGTACATAGACCTAGAATGTATTCGGCTATGTAACATAAGTCAAAGAATGAATAGTATGTGATATCACATAAATGTACTAATAAATAACAAAACAAATGCACAAACAAGAGAAGAGGCCAACACATGAATATCTACTTTGTTTGATAAAGACCATGGATACTCTCAAGACCTATAAAAATTGCATGATTCCACACATTCCATAAGGTAACAAGCTGGTCTGTAACTATTTTCCAATCCTGGCTGAAGATAGGAGACTCCTAGATCAAGATCTAAGAATTGTATGGTTCATGACAGCAAACACCATAAACATCTTGATCACTCTAATATCACCTGCCAGCCCCCACCCCCAACTCCTACAGGTAGATGCTGCACATACCATGCGTTTGTGAGACCCTGGGCATAGGAAATCCCGCTATCTTCAAGGAATATCTAGCTCCTTCCAACCAGGTACCATAGAGCTAATCTGAATGCTATGGAAATCACCCAAAATGCACATTGTAGCACAAGGGATACACTCCTAACCACTCTATAAACATACCAAAATTTGTGCATCCAAAATCATGGCAGACATCTTTTTATCCAAAAGCTATCACTGTGGTTTAGATTCCTTTAGAGACAGTGATGAATGAGTTGTCTATACTCGTGTTTGGCACTAAAGTCTGTAGAACTTAACCATTCTGCTATGGAAATAGAGGAATAAGCATTTATGTCAGCAAGGAGGCACCTTGTACGTTTTTGAGTTCAAAACTGATATTGAGAATGTAGTCTCATGAGATTTGTAATCACTACTAGAGGCAGAAAAAGATAGAGAACTAACAGAAGTCTCTTCCAAGATGACACTGATGTTAATCCATGTGAAGAAATGACTTGTTCAAGCAAATGAAGAGAGCATGCTAGAACATTTTCAGAATACACTGCAATTTGTTAGCCACGTTGGAGGAAAAAAAAATAAAGATAGAAAATCTCTGTCTGTACACAAACCACATAACATGGTTATTTTGAATACATTTCTGATTGAAATTGTAAAGATAATGATATGCTTTGAAAAAGAAAAATATTTGTGCCTGTGGTCTCTACATAAGAGAGGATTTCTAAAAAAGATTTAAAAAAACCCACTAGCCATCAAAAGGAATTATAGAGGACCAATATTTATGTTTCTTGATCTCAGTGGCTTACAGATATGTGATCAGTTTGTGAAATTCCATTGAGATGTTCCTTTATGATCTGCACATGTGACCTCATTGAAAACAACAAACTCCTCATCAAAAAATAGAAGTCAATAGATAAGTATCAATGTACACACAATGACACATTGAAACTAAATGTAGAAAGTAATGTCACACCGTGACTAGATTTTAAAGGCTTGCTTCAAAAAAGGTATGTTTTTATTTCTACCTAAAGCAATATGTTGCTAAGTATACAATGCCCACAGAAATAGAATGATACATAGATCTATTTTCTGAATGTGAATACAGGAAAACACAACAAACAAATAATAAGTAGATAAAGTGTAAGGAAAAAACAAACATGGTAAATCCAAACCCCAATATCTTCAGTAGAATATGAAACATAAATAAACAATATGTTCCTGGTAACACAAAACTTTGCTTGAAGATACTACATTGAAAATTTCCTAGAACTATAACTAAAAGATGATAAAATTGGAAAAATAAACAAAAAACAAAACAAACCATGTAGTCATAACCAATCAAACAAGCAGCAAGGCAATATATCATATAGAATAATCTTTAAAAGGAAGGAGTTTGTCCCTGTATTATTACTGTTATTTTCAATATCAAGTTACACTCTTTCAATATTCTACTCCATGGATAACAAACAATCTTCGTGTATGTGTGCATATTTATACACACACATACATTTGTATTAAGCATACAAATATAAATACATGTATATATGGAAACCTTTCTTTTCTTAGCTCCTAAGACATAAAAACATTCGTCACAAAGGAGTGACATCACAAAAACGGTGACAGAGTTAGTTCCCACTCAGTACTTTTCAGAGTAAGCTCAGCTGCCAACTATTCACATTAGACATCACTGGGGAAATCTCAATACCCCAAAATAACAGGTATTGAAAAGGAATTCTTGTCCTTCCATTGAACCAATGCGAAATGTGAGTAGAACATGCTACCCTACTTTATTTTATTGGTTTCTACAACTGATAGATATCCTCTTCCCACTCAGGTCCGAATGGGTGTAAGGACAGCCCAGGCTGTGAAACATCATAGGGACATCTAGCCTAAAAACTGGGTAGGCTGTTTAGAGCAGAAATATGCTCAGTGCCAGTGACTGGTGACCAGCTTCCCAAGGAATCAGTGCTCTGAACATGGTTCGGAGCATAGACTAGACTCAACACAGGGCTGAGTGGATGTGAGGGAGGTCTCTGCCAGCTGTGGGTCAGGATCCTTGGAAGGTCACCCATCAACAATGGATCAGACCTATGTTGGGCTTATATACCTGGGATGCCAGTGCTTTGAGGAACTACCCACATGCCTTGCTGGTTCTGACTATTAGTGTCCAGTAGCCTTTGCATCTTTAACACCAACTCTATCATGTGACATCTTCAAGCAATGCCCACAATGTTCCCCACTCCATCAACCTCCACAAAACTGGGCCTGCGAAAGTGCAGTTATCTATGGCACCCAACAGCATCTGCTCCACAGTACCACTAGAAAATTGTTTAATCATGAGTAAAGAATCTGACATCCCTCAATCCCAGAAAACCACCAGGCTGGTTCCCAAGTTGCCTTCTAGGTCACATTTGTTCATCACAAGAATTGTCCTATGATCTTGCAGTGATCAAAGAGAGCTTCTTGTCAGAGCTTTCATCACATTTCAGGAGTTTTCCATATTTGTTTTTGTAGGATCTATCGTCCTCTCAAAGCATACTATCCTAATGTTTTATTTGTCCTCATAACTCTCTCCATACCAACTGCCTGAAGTAATCCTGTAGACAATTGATTGTTTTCCTGTTCCTTCCATTTAAGTAGTGATAAGATTGTACTGAAATATTAGAGATGGCTCAATTGATCCAATTAGCAACGATTTCCCATTATATTAAAAAATTCTAGAGGTGCCTGGGTGGTTCAGTCAGTTTAGCACCTGACTTCAGCTCAGGTCATGATCTCATGGTTTGAGAGTTTGAGCCCTGCATCAGGTTCGGTGCTGACAGTGCAAATCCTGCTTGGGGTTCTCTCTCTTCCCTACTCTGTCCCTTCTCCATTCTCTCTTTTTGTCTCCCTAAGATGATGAAATAAACTTAAAATTTTTTGAAAACTATAAGCTACTAAGAAACAAGAAGAGCCTGCATGGATTTCATGGCAGGGGGAGAATCTATCTAACACAGGAAAGAAAAGTTGTGATGGCTACATCATTAGAATGGAGATGAGGAGACAGACAAACCAGAGCAGATTTGGAAAGAAAATGAGTAAAATTTATCCTTCTATAATTCAGAGTCACTTGTGCAGCCTAGGTCAGATGTCCTTCCCCATAAGAAGAATTTATGCCAATGCTTCAGCCTAGATGTTTTTTTAACCTCTTATCTTGGGCTGCATCATCACTCTTAACAGAATACTGTTTTCTTCCTACATTTAGAACATCTACTAAGCCCTCAGCACTGTGCATGTTTGTTTCCTTCAAATAAAGATGAACACAACCCATGACTCATGAATCTCCAAGTTTTCACCTCATCAAATTTTTTCGCTAAAGTGAATATCTTGGATGAGGTCACTCCCAAGAAGGGAAAGGAATAGTAACTAAAGAAATCTTATTCAGTGTTCCTCTCCCATTGAGTAGGAAGGAAATGTATCAAATAAATTACATGGAATTTAATACACTCCCTGTAGAATTACTCCATATTCAAATTAACATTTGGACACCACGTCATTTCATGCAAGAGAATCTTAAAATCCCTGCGCCACTCATAGAAGCAAAAGTTCATGGAATGTGGAAATAGAATACATTCTACAAGAATATTAACGAGGTAGACAAGACAGGATTTGCATGGGGAGATTCTCAAACCAAGATACGCAGAGATTTAGGAGACATAAATTCAATACAAACAATGTAGAGAAGTATTCCTGTTTTTATAAATCCATAACATTTTGGTTGTCAGGAAATTATCAGTTTTGAGATTTAAAATATCCTCATTTCAACAAATATTCCCATTCCTTCTGAAGACCTTGGTTTGCATACACACACATTCTTCTTCCTTATTAGTACTGTTATTCCAAAATCCATCTTTAGCTTAACATAATATATTGCATTCTGTGCATTTCAAAACTGTGAAAATCTGGGTTCCATATGCTCACAAAAACTACACTAAAAAAAAAAACAGAACAAAACACATAGGTTAAGACTTCAAATAGTGACTAAGAATCTGTAGAGAGGTCTTAGATTTGTAGTGAATTTGTTTAATTAGCAGTTGTTAAGTAGAACCGCTGTGCATTATTTTGTGAGCCAAGGATCAATAAACAAAAAAGAAACAATTTACTACTCATAGGCCATGGAGGATGTGTACAATATGTCATGAGGGGCAAGATGTAGAGGTTAAGGTTGAGTGCAGGCAGAGAGAATGTCAGGAACTGGGCAGATGCCTTTTTGGGGGTGCATGGTTGGAGGACTGTGGAGCTCCTGGGCTAAGTCTAGAATGTACAGTTGACCTCAAAATCAGTGGAGAATGGAAGATGCTCTCTGCAGGGGTCCTCTCCAAAGGATGTGCAAGGTGAATGCATATACTGAGAGTGGACACTCTTATACAAATGATGATTAAAGAATTCCTATCAGGAGCTTCTGTTTGCTTATGACTGTGGGGCTCTTATCTAGTGAGTTTGCTACTGGGTGGAGCTAGAGTCAGTTCAAACCCACCTCCTGCAGCCAGCCTGTTTATACAAAATGGATTGCAAGGCAGAAGTATCAGGAAATTGTTCAGCTACATTCTCAATAATACTCTTATATGATCCTTATTAAAAGCTCCTAATGCCCCATCACTTACAAAAAGGAAGGTATAATATGTAAACTTTGGGAAAATTAAGTTCAAATAATTTGAGGTTTAAGGCCACTGGGCAAAGAGATCATTCGTGATAGCATCCCACTGCTTTAACAAGTACCAATGACTCTTGAATAATGCAGGGGTTCAGTGTACCCACCACCCACGCAGTTGAAAATCCGTGTACAAGTTTGACTCCCCAAAACATCAATTTAATAGCCTACTACTGAGAAGAAAAGTAGTCAATTAAAATATACTTCACATTTTATAGGTGTTCATTATGGTATTCCTACCATCAAGGAAATTCATCAAAAGAAAATATTAAGGAAATCAAAAGGAAGAGTACATACATTTACACTACTGTACTATAAATAAATCTTCCTGTAACTTGGACTCACACAGTTCAAACCCATGTTGTACAAGGGTCAAGTGTACTTTGTGTTCCTGTTTACCTGCAACCTTGATGAAGATGGGGCAGGCTAAGGTTGCAGTAGGACACCACTTCTTTCATTATAAATCAGAGTTAACATATTAAAATCCATTCCGGCTTATTAATGAGCATATATTAATTTCAAATGTACTCTTAAGAAACCACTGCAAAATCACTGTATGATCCTTGGTCAAAATGCACATTAAAGGCTTTGAAGAACCATTCTTTTTCCCCATATGTATTGATTTGTGAGTTGTACTTTCCATGATGTTCGAATTAAGGCTAATTATTGAGTAAAAGTAGATTGATAATAATCTTTCATCCCTTTACAGAAGACTTAGCTATACTTTCCTCAGATATCTGTGAAAATCTCTTTATTTGAACTACATAACTAATATTCTTCATTTATAATAAATGCTATTATAAAGATACACTCAGATCTTTATGAGCTGCTACTGTATTTTTTCTATACACTAACTGGCAAAACATTTAAATTCAGAATGTTTCTGTCTCACTTGAATGCAAAGAACAATGGCCTGAACACTTCTTGGTGACTGATATCATTGTTATATATCAATCCCAAAAAGCATCCCCATGTAGACTTCCTTCACATGTAGTACCAAACAGTGTTCTTTTTCTTTTTTCTTTTTCTTTTGTTATTATTTGCTTCAGGTACCTTTTTTTTTTTTTATAAAGTTTATTGTCAAATTGGTTTCCATACAACACCCAGTGCTCATCCCAAAAGGTGCCCGCCTCAATACCCATCACCCACCCTCCCACCCCCCATCAACCCTCAGTTTGTTCTCAGTTTTTAACAGTCTCTTATACCTTGGCTCTCTCCCTCTCTAACCTCTTTTTTTTTCTTCCCCTCCCCCATGGACTTCTGTTAATTTTCTCAGGATCCACATATGAGTGAAACCATATGGTATCTGTCTTTCTCTGTGTGGCTTATTTCACTTAGCATCACACTCTCCAGTTCCATCCATGTTGCTACAAAGGGCCATATTTCATTCTTTCTCCTTGCCACGTAGTACTCCATTGTGTATATAAACCACAATTTTTTTTATCCATTCATCAGTTGATGGACATTTAGGCTCTTTCCCTAATTTGGCTATTGTTGAAAGTGCTGCTATAAACATTGGGGTACAAGTGCCCCTATGCATCAGTACTCCTGTATCCCTTGGGTAAATTCATAGCAGTGCTATTGCTGGGTCATAGGGTAGGTCTATTTTTAATTTTTTTAGGAAACTCCACACTGTATTCCAGAGTGGCTGCACCAATTTGCATTCCCACCAACAGTGCAAGAGGGTTCCTGTTTCTCCACATCCTCGCCAGCATCTATAGTCTCCTGATTTGTTCATTTTGGCCACTCTGGCTGGCGTGAGGTGATATCTGAGTGTGGTTTTGATTTGTATTTCCCTGATGAGGAGCGACGTTGAGCATCTTTTCACACGCCTGTTGGCCATCCGGATGTCTGCATTAGAGAAGTGTCTATTAATGTTTCTGCCCATTTACTCACTGGGTTATTTGTTTTTTGGGTGTGGAGTTTGGTGAGCTCTTTATAGATTTTGGATACTAGCCCTTTGTCTGATATGTCATTTGTAAATATCTTTTCTCATTCCGTTGGTTGCCTTTTAGTTTTGTTGGTTGTTTCCTTTGCTGTGCAGAAGCTTCTTATCTTCATAAGGTCCCAGTAGTTCATTTTTGCTTTTAATTCCCTTGCCTTTGGAGATGTGTCAAGTAAGAAATTGCTACAGCTGAGGTCAGAGAGGTTTTTTCCTGCTTTCTCCTCTAGGGTTTTGATGGTTTCCTGTCTCACATTCAGGTCCTTTATCCATTTTGAGTTTATTTTTGTGAATGGTGTGAGAAAGTGGTCTAGTTTCAACCTTCTGCATGTTGCTGTCCAGTTCTCCCAGCACCATTTGTTAAAGAGACTTTTTTCCATTGGATGTTCTTTCCTGCTTTGTCAAAGATTAGTTGGCCATACGTTTGTGGGTCTAGTTCTGGGGTTTCTATTCTATTCCATTGGTTTATGTGTCTGTTTTTGTGCCAATACCATGCTGTCTTGATGATGACAGCTTGTAGTAGAGGCTAAAGTCTGGGATTGTGATGCCTCCTGCTTTGGTCTTCTTCTTCAAAATTACTTTGGCTATTCAGGGCCTTTTGTGGTTCCATATGAATTTTAGGATTGCTTGTTCTAGTTTCGAGAAGAATGCTGGTGCAATTTTGATTGGGATTGCATTGAATGTGTAGATAGCTTTGGGTAGTATTGACATTTTGACAATATTTATTCTTCCAATCCATGAGCAGGGAATGTCTTTCCATTTCTTTATATCTTCTTCAATTTCCTTCATAAGCTTTCTATAGTTTTCAGCATACAGATCGTTTACATCTTTGGTTAGATTTATTCCTAGGTATTTTATGCTTCTTGGAGCAATTGTGAATGGGATCAGCTTCTTTATTTGTCTTTCTGTTGCTTCATTGTTAGTGTATAAGAATGCAACTGATTTCTGTACATTGATTTTGTATCCTGCAACTTTGCTGAATTCATGTATCAGTTCTAGCAGACTTTTGGTGGAGTCTATCGGGTTTTCCATGTATAATAACATGTCTCTGCAAAAAGCAAAAGCTTGACTTCATCTTTGCCAATTTTGATGCCTTTGATTTCCTTTTGTTGTCTGATTGCTGATGCTAGAACTTCCAACACTATGTTAAACAACAGCGGTGAGAGTGGGCATCCCTGTCGTGTTCCTGATCTCAGGGGGAAAGCTCTCAGTTTTTCCCCATTGAGGATGATGTTAGCTGTGGGCTTTTCATAAATGGCTTTTATGATGTTTAAGTATGTTCCTTCTATCCCGACTTTCTCGAGGGTTTTTATTAAGAAAGGGTGCTGAATTTTGTCAAATGCTTTTTCTGCATCGACTGACAGGAACATATGGTTCTTTTCTTTTATTAATGTGATGTATCATGTTTATTGATTTGCGAATGTTGAACGAGCCCTGCAGCCCAGGAACGAATTCTGCTTGACCATGGTGAATAACTCTTTTTATATGCTGTTGAATTAGATTTCCTAGTATCTTATTTAGAATTTTTGCATCCATATTCATCAGGGATATTGGCCTGTAGTTCTCTTTTTTTACTGGGTCTCTGTCTGGTTTAGGAATCAAAGTAATACTGGCTTCATAGAATGAGTCTGGAAGTTTTCCTTCCCTTTCTATTTTTTGGAATAGCTTGAGAAGGATAGGTATTATCTCTGCTTTAAACGTCTGGTAGAACTCCCCTGGGAAGCCATCTGGTCCTGGACTCTTATTTGTTGGGAGATTTTTGATAAATGATTCCATTTCTTCGCTGGTTATGGGTCTGTTCAAGCTTTCTATTTCCTCCTGATTGAGTTTTGGAAGCATGTGAGTGTTTAGGAATTTGTTCATTTCTTCCAGGTTGTCCAGTTTGTTGGCATATAATTTTTCATAGTATTCCCTGATAATTGTTTGTATCTCTGAGGGGTTGGTTGTAATAATTCCATTTTCATTCATGATTTTATGTATTTGGGTCATCTCCCTTTTCTTTTGAGAAGCCTGGCTAGAGGTTTATCAATTTTGTTTATTTTTTCAAAAAACCAACTCTTGGATTCATTGATCTGCTCTACAGTTTTTTTAGATTCTATATTGTTTATTTCTGCTCTGATCTTTAATATTTCTCTTCTTCTGCTGGATTTAGGCTCTCTTTGCTGTTCTGCTTCTATTTCCTTTAGGTGTGCTGTTACATTTTGTATTTGGGATTTTTCTTGTTTCTTGAGATAGGCCTGGATTGCAATGTATTTTCCTCTCAGGACTGCCTTCACTGCATCCCAAGTGTTTGGATTGTTGTATTTTCATTTTCATATATTTGTTTCATGTTCATATATGTTTCCATATATTTTTTAATTTCTTCTCTAATTGCCTGGTTGACCCATTCATTCTTTAGTAGGGTGTTCTTTAACCTCCATGCTTTTGGAGGTTTTCCAGACTTTTTCCTGTGGTTGATTTCAAGCTTCATAGCATTGCGGTCTGAGAGTATGCATGGTATGATTTCAATTCTTGTATACTTATGAAGGGCTGTTTTGTGACCCAGTATGCGATCTATCTTGGAGAATGTTCCATGTGCACTCGAGAAGAAAGTATATTCTGTTGCTTTGGGATGCAGAGTTCTAAATATATCTGTCAAGTCCATCTGATCCAATGTATCATTCAGGGCTCTTGTTTATTGACCGTGTGTCTAGACGAGCTATCCATTTCTGTAAGTGGAGTGTTAAAGTCCCCTGCAATTACCACATTCTTATCAATAAGGTTGCTTATGTTTGTGAGTAATTGTTTTATATATTTGGGGGCTCCTGTATTGGCCCATAGACATTTATAGTTGTTAGCTCTTCCTGATGGGTAGACCCTGTGATTATTATATAATGCCCTTTTTCATCTCTTGTTACAGCCTTTAATTTAAAGTCTAGTTTGTCTGATATAAGTATGGCTACTCCAGCTTTCTTTTGACTTCCAGTGGCATGATAAATAGTTCTCCATCCCCTTACTCTCAATCTAAAGGTGTCCTCAGATCTAAAATGAGTCTCTTGTAGACAGCAAATAGATGGCTCTTGTTTTTTTATCCATTCTGATACCCTATGTCTTTTGGTTGGCACATTTAGTCCATTTACATTCAGTGTTATTATAGAAAGATATGGGTTTAGAGTCACTGTGATGTCCATAGGTTTCATGCTTGTAGCGATGTCTCTGTTACTTTGTCTCACAGGATCCCCCTTAGGATCTCTTGTAGGGCTGGTT
The DNA here is from genome assembly GCF_027475565.1 of Acinonyx jubatus. NCBI lineage: Eukaryota > Metazoa > Chordata > Mammalia > Carnivora > Felidae > Acinonyx > Acinonyx jubatus. The sequence continues at coordinate 33,724 of NW_026463982.1, forward strand.
TAGTGGTGACGAATTCCTTCAGTTTTTGTTTTTTTGGGAAGACTTTTATCTCTCCTATTCTCAATGGCAGACTTGCTGGATAAAGGATTCTCGGCTGCATATTTTTTCTGTTCATCACATTGAAGATTTCCTGCCATTCCTTTCTTGCCTGCCAAGTTTCAGTAGATTAGTCACGAGTCTTATAGGTCTCCCTTTATATGTTAGAGCACGTTTATCCCTAGCTGCTTTCAGAATTTTCTCTTTATCCTTGTATTTTGCCAGTTTCACTATGATATGTTATGCAGAAGATCGATTCCAGTTCTGTCTGAAGGGAGTTCTCTGTGCCTCTTGGATTTCAGTGCCTTTTTCCTTCCCCAGATCTGGGAAGTTCTCAGCTATTATTTCTTCAAGTACCCCTTCAGCACCTTTCCCTCTCTCTCCCTCCTCTGGAATACCAATTATGCGTATATTATTTCTCTTTAGTGCATCACTTAGTTCTCTAATTTTCCCCTCATACTCCTGGATTTTCTTATCTTTTTCTCAGCTTCTTCTTTTTCCATAATTTTATCTTCTAGTTCACCTGTTCTCTCCTCTGCCTCTTCAATCTAAACCGTAGTTGTCTCCATTTTATTTTGCAGCTCATTAATAGCATTTTTTAGCTCCTCCTGGCTGTTCCTTAGTCCCTTGATCTCTGTAGCAATAGATTCTCTGCTATCCTTTATACTGTTTTCAAGCCCAGCAATTAATTTTATGGCTATTATTCTAAATTCACTTTCTGTTATATTGTTTAAATCATTTTTGATCAGTTCTTTAGCTGTTGTTATTTCCTGGACGTTTTTCTGAGGGGAATTCTTCCGTTTCGTCATTTTGGGTAGTCCCTGGAGTGGTGCGGGACACTTCCCCTGTGCTATCTTGAATAACTTGCATTGGTGGGCGGGGCCGCAGTCATACCTGATGTCTGTCCCCAGCCCACCGCTGGGGCCACAGTCAGACTGGTGTGGGCCTTCTCTTCCCCTCTCCTAGGGGCAGGATTCACTGTGGGGTGGCATGGCCCGTCTGGGCTACTTGCACACACACTGCCAGGCTTGTGGTGCTGGGGATCTGGCGTATTAGCTGGGGTGGGTCTGCAAGGTGCACAGGGGCGGGAGGGGCAGGCTCAGCTCGCTTTTCCTTCAGAGTTCTCCTTCCGGAGGGGCCCTGCGGCACTGGGAGGGAGTCAGACCCGCTGGAGGGATGGATTGGCAGAAGCACAGCATTGGGTGTTTGAGCGGTGCAAGCAAGTTCCCTGGCAGGAACTGGTTCCCTTTGGGATTTGGGCTGGGGGATGGGCGAGGGAGATGGCACTGGCTAGTGCCTTTGTTCCCCGCCAAGCTGAGCTCTGTCATCCGGGGCTCAACAACTCTCCCTCCCATTGTCCTCCAGCCCTCCCGTTCTCTGAGCAGAGCTGTTAGCTTATAACCTTCCAGATGTCAAGTCCCGCTTGCTGTGGGAACACACTCCATCCGGCCCCTCTGCTTTTGCCAGCCAGACTCGGGGGCTCTGCTTGGCCGGTGGGCCGCCCCTCTGCCCCGGCTCCCTTCCGCCAGTCCGTGGAGCGCACACTGCCTTTTCGCCCTTCCTACCCTCTTCCGTGGGCCTCTTGTCTGCGCTTGGCTCTGGAGACTCCGTTCTGCTACTCTTCTGGCGGTTTTCTGGGTTATTTAGGCAGGTGTAGGTGGAATCTAAGTGATCATCAGGATGCGCGGTGAGCCCAGCATCCTCCTATGCTGCCATCTTCTCAGGTCCCTAACAGTGTTCTTAATCTTCCAAGTAAAAGTAGGTCAGCATGAATTTCCCATCATAAAAGAGCCCCTCCTGTCTGTGAGACAACAGTCAAATCATTTTGCATGACATAAGCAATAAAGCCATAGCATGAGATGATCTATGAGTAAAACTAATAAAATATGCCATGCAGGGGCACCTGGGTGGCTCAGTCAGTTGAGCATCTGACTTCGGCCTAGGTCATGATCTTGCCATTTGTGAGTTCGAGCCCCGCGTCGGGCTCTGTGCTGACAGCTCAGAGCCTGGAGCCTGCTTCAGATTCTGTGCCTCCCTTTCTCTCTCTGCCCCTCCCCTGCTCACGCTCTGTCTCTCTGTCTCAAAAGTAAATAAATATTAAATAAATTAAAAAATTAATAGAATATGCCATGCAAAAAAAAAAAAAAAACCTCAGATATGGTCAATAGAAAAAAAGAGAATAATTATCCTTCTCCAGATGTCCATTACCCCTTGATCCTTTCAGGCATCTCCAAAATATAGCTGACCATTCAAGAACATGGGTCTAAACAGTGTGCATCCATTTAGACAGAGATTATTTTAAATAGAAATCCAATGAACTACTGTAAATAGGTTTTCATTATAGGTTCCTTTATCTTTTGTTTTCTCAAGCTTAATTATAACAATACCACTTATAATACAGACAACAAAGAAAAGAATGGGATGATTCACCAGCAATGTTCTAGGTAAGGCTTCAGGTCAACAATAAGCTATTTCCATGGAAAAGTAGGTATGGTTTTAAGCTCTGGAGACTCAAGAGATACCCACAGATTTTCCATCGGGGCGGGGGGTTGGTTAGGGCCGCATATGCTCACACTGATGTAAGTGTTCTCGGTGTTTAAACTTTGGGTTTTCCTCTAAATAAACACTCTGATTTAGAATCATGTGTGAAAAGTGGTATTGACTTATTGCTTCCTGCTGTGAATTCTCTGACTTTCTTAGATTTGCCTTTTCATTCCATAGTTTGCCAAATGTCTACATCTGTAAAGTGTTTACGCTTTATAAAGACACTGGTATTTACTGAAGTGTATGTTAAAACCAAAAGTCCTTCCTCATTCATTACATTTCTAGGGTTCCCGTCCAGTATGTTTTCTCTGACGTTAAGTAAGGGTTCAGTTCAGGTCAAGACTGCCAATATTCTTGACATCTGTAATTCATCTCCTCAGGACATATTATCTCATGTTGAATAGTTTTGCTTACAAACTAAACGCTTCATCACATCCTTTGTATTTGTAGTGTTTCATTCAGTGTGCTCTCCCTGATGTTCAGAAAGTTTGTAGTTGGGCTTAACAATTTTGCTCATATTTAAATATTTTTATTTAGCCTTCTCCCCAGTATGTATCTCCTTAGGTTGATAAGTTTTGAGTGGTAAGGACTTTGCCTCAGTGTATAAATTTGTTACATTTCTTCCCATTATGAAATCTCTGCTGTTGAGTGAGTTTTGAATACTAGTTAAAAGCTGTCCCAGAGTCACTACACTTTTTAAAATTCGTTTTGCAGTGTTTTAATCCATGTAGGTATGCAACTATCATAATTTAAAGGATACTGCTTAGTGCTTAGTAATTAATTAGACTGTAAGAAAAAACTCTACCACAAAATTACATCTCTAAGTGATCAGGGTCCTCAGAATCTCTACATTTTTAAGTCTTCTCTCTAGTCAGGATACAATGATGTACAAGAAGATTCGAGCTTACATAGAAGACTTTCTCACATTTCTTACTTTTATACTGGTTCTCTGGAGATGGAGTTCTCTCATGATTGTTAGCATTTCACCCTCAATTCATGTTTTCCCCACACTCATTGCTTTTGTAACTTCTGTCTCCACTATAAACCCCTCAGTAATTACGGAAGCTAGAGTCCTCAACTAAAGGCCTTTGTAACAACACACACATAATAGTTGCTCCAAATCAAGTGTTGTGTTGTAACTATTGAACAGTGATGTTTGGATAAAACCCTCCTGTGTTTATCAAAATCAGAGCCTTGGGAACAGGGGGATTACATGTTGGTGGAAGAATAATGAGACCTCCAAGCAGGACTTCTCAAATCAATCACATTTAGAATTTCTATCTCCCTTTTCAAATGTCTAACTCACAGAATTGTTTCAGTGAGTGGTTAATCCAATTTTATATTTGGAATATTTTCAGTATGGGCTAGGTGACTTTTCAGAATTTCCAAATGTCTTTCCAGAGAATATGTATCTTTAAAAACTGGATTTTTTACTTTTGCTCCAAAGACATTGTTCTCCAAATATAATGAGTTAAGGTGAGGTTTTCCCCAGAAGGTTTTTTATCCTTGATCTCTTCTAGCAGTAGCATTTCGTTACCAGTAGTTGTGCCCGTTTGGTTATATCCATCATAATAAACATTCGGCATTTCCCTACACCCCATCACCTTCCCCATCATCCCTTAAGTTTAAATACTCAGGGCCACAGTGTCTACTTTTTCCCATATCACTGTACCAAAGGACACTTCTTGGTTGTCGACCAACAAGCCTAGGGTGTTACGGGAAGACACAACTAAAAGATACAAAAGAAGTCATCACACTTACTACATTGCATATATGTAAGTATGCTAATGTGCAAAAGTAATATCCATGATAGGACATCATGGATGAAGAATGAAGAAATAGGAAGCACCAGGACTTTGCTCCTCCTTGGAGACACAAATAGACCAAAGGAGTTTTTGAGGGCTCCAGAAGTCCATTAGCAGAATACAGCACACCCAGACAAGTACAAAGGAAGAAGAGCCACGGTAAAAAGACAAAGAATGTTTAGGACACTTGCCTACAACAGCTGCCCACTCTCCCTGACACTGCATGACAACACAGTGACAAAAAAGTCTTCCCTCTGTCGAGGAGAGAAACAAATGTATGTTCAACGATCTGGTTTCTTTGCTGTCTTGAGGGACTTGTTTCTGTCATGCACGGCATGGGAAGCAGAAGGAATGAGAGCACCCTCTGGATACACTGTGGTAGGCTGCTCAGACAAAAGGTGAGCATTTGTTCAAACACTGGAGAGACTACAGAGCTGAAGAATAAGAGTGGAAGGTATCATCGTCTCCAAAGAGTAAATACACTTTTTAACCTTAGCAGTTACAGAAACTCAGACATGACAAATGCCCAGAACATGTGTCACTGTACCTAGAATTACTGTACTTTTTGTTCCTCTGTACAAACCAAGTCCATAATCCTGGGCCCAGAGGCTGTTATTTTCACTTTTCTGTTTTGTTTTGTTTTCATTGTTTTCGTGGGTTTTTGTTTGTTTGCTTTTTAATTCCCAAATGTCAACCAAGGATATAAAAGGATACAAAGAAATAGGATTTTGTGTTCCAATTGGAGGAACAAAATACATCTCCAAAAGTGGCCCTAAATTACAAGCACTATTAATTGACTGACAAGGAATTCAAAATAACCGTCATAAAGATGCTCATGGAGGAAGAAGAAAAATAGATACGTAACTAAATGATAGCAGGAAAACTATTCATGACCAAAATGTAAAGCCAAGGAAACAGAACATATCACCAACAATGAACAAGAAATTGGGAGATGAAGAGTACAATTGCTGTATTTAAAAATACACTAAGGGGCCAACAACAGACTTGATCAAGTAAAAGAAAGAACCAGACAACCTAAAATACTCTTGTGTTCAATTACCTGCTAAGAATCAAAGGACAGGGTCTAGGGACTCATGGGACACCAACAAGCCATCCAATATGTATATTAAGGGAACCCCTTAGGAGAGGGGAGGGAAAGGGGGAAGAGCATCGATATGAAGAGCTCAAGTCTTATACGTGGAAAGAAGAGACAAACGTAACAAGCACAGTAAATTCATAGCAGGGTAAATGTCAAGATGTGAACACGGTGACACCTTATAATTAACCTATCAAAACTCACAGGCGAGAAGAGAAATTTGAACCAGTATGGCAAAAGCCACTCATCTCGTCCAAGAGAGCTCCTGTAAGCTCAGTGGGATGATTAGCAGATCTTATAGGAAGAAGCGCACGGGCCCATGTATTCAGGTATTCAAAGTTCAAAACATATCCACTAAGAATACCCTACCTGACCAAACTGTTTTTCATGAATGTAGAAATGGAGACTTTCCCAAGTAAGAACCCCTCTAAGTTTCCAAGTAGACCTCTCCTACAAGAAACATTAAAGGAGGTCCTTCAGGTTGAAATAATAGGATTCTAAACTATAACTAAAAACACATGAGAACATAAAGCCCTCTGCTAAATGTAAAAATTTATACAATTGGGGAGCCTGGGTGACTCACTTGGTTAAGGGACTGACTTTGGCTCATGTCAGGATCTCAAGGTCCATGAGTTTACCCCCACATTGGGTTCTGTGCTGACGGTCAGAGTCTGCAGTCTGCTTCGGTTCTGTGTCTCTGTCTCTCTGCCTCTCCCCCATTTGCAATCTCTGTCTTTGTCTCAAAAAGAAAAACTCATTAAAAATTTATAAAAAATACACAAATCTGTCATGTTGTAATGAGGTAGCACAAGTCACTTTAGTTTCTGCAACAGTATCTTTTTCAATGACAGTATAAAAAATCAGCAGTGCCTGGGTGGTTCAGTATGGTAGGCAACAGACTTCAGCTCAGGTCATGATCTCACAGGTTATGAGTTTGAGCCCCACATCAGGTTCTGTTTTGTCAGCACAGAGCCTACTTCTGATCCTCTATCCCCACCTCTCTCTGCCCCTTCCTGCCGATTGTCTCTAAATAAACAAATTAAAAAAAAAAGAGTACAAACATCATAAATGTTGTACATATTAACAGACAGAAATGGTATTATCAGTAATTTAAGGCAGGTGCAGGGGTGGAGGTGATATGTAGAATAATTTTGTATGCAATTGAGAATATCAGTTTAAAATGTGTTTGTGTACCTTTAAGACAGTCTATGTAATCCCTATGTAAACCACAGAGAATATACTACAGAAGATGGAAAAGTTGAAGAGAACGGTACCAGCATGTCATGGGTATAAGACCACAAATAAGGTTAAAAAAAATCTAAATTTGATACAGAGGTACAGAATATACGTGAGAGAGAGGGAGAGCAGGGGAAGGGCAGAAGGAGAGAGGGAGGGACGAAGTGAGAGAGAGAGAAAGAGAGAGAGAGAGAGAGAGAGAGAGAGAGAGAGAGAGAATCCCAAGGACGTTCCATTCTCAGCTCATAGCCTAACATGGGGGCTCAATCTCATGACCCTGAGTTCATGACCTGCACCAAAATCAAGACTCAGATCCTTAACAGATTGAGTCACCCAGGCACCCTGAAGGTATAGAATGTTGAAAAATGACTTTCAATGCACAAAAGTAATTCTCTCACACAGGAAGAGTATAACGTCACCAATAAATACATGATGAAATTAATTATCTGTTATGATGACTCACCAAGACATTAGTTGTCTATTATTATGACAATTCACCTAGACATGATAAAACTGACTGACCACTAACCAAGAAATAAGATGAGTACCAAAGTATGTATGGGTCATATTTATAGCAAGAAATACATACATAAATTTATTGGTAAAGGGCCTGGTTGATTCATAATTGACTTAAACTCACATTGTCTTAAAATGCACTAGATGAACATTGTCATCCTGTAACAAGATACACAGGTAAATGAAACTACAACCAGCTCGTGGGGAAAGTCCCATACAAAATAAAGTACGTTATTACAGAACGTAAAACCAGAATAAGACAAAATTTAACCGCAGTCTACATTAAAAAAAATAGATTAATCCTGTCAAAGGAAACCTACCATATAACTATAATTTTAAACTGTGACTACGTACCCATGAAAAAGGAGCATTTGGATTGTTGGCATGTCTTCATTGACAGTAAACCAGGAAAGGTTTTTTTTTTTAATATCAAGCATAAAATGCTCTAATGAAAAATTTTACAAAAAGCACTTAAAACACATTAAAAATGTATTATTTTATTAATATATTCCTCCCCTTACACAGAGTGTAAGAGTATAATCCATTGTTTAGAACCAAGGTGACTAGCACAAAACTTTCCTTTCTAAATCAACAAACACTGCCAAAGTTGGAAAATATCCTGACAATCACTTTATAAACAAATCAATATTTAGGATGAAATTCAGATACATTCTGAGAAAGTAGAAGAATAATCTTGTGATTAATTTTTTTTCTGACGTAAAATTACATTTATGAACAATCCTTTTTTTATATGGAATTTCTTCTTTAAATGTTTATTTATTATTGAGAGACAGAGAGAGAGCACACGGGCAAAGGAGGGGCAAAGGGAGAAGGGACAGGTGATCTAGAGCAGGCCCCACACGGACAGCAGACAGCCCCATGCTAGGCTCTAATTCCCCAACTGTGAGGTCATGAACTGAGCCAAAGTCCAATGCTCAATCGACTGAGCCATTTAGGTACCCTCTACCTCATTTCGTATACAGCACATACCCATATCATATAGAACTTTGATTCAAAAAATTTCGAGATGTGTCTCATATATAAATTATTTGAAAGTACAAACACCTATGAAAAAGTCACAGGAACTTCCTACTAAAAGTATAAAATGATGCAATTACTAGGAAATAAGGTAACCATTGAGACTATTATAGGCTGTGATATCTAACTTCTAAATGTTATAGCTGCTTTATGGCATTAATATGCAAACATGCTAGGAGACACAGAGATGTGTTAAATTATTTCATCATTGAGCAATGGAACACACAGAGTGGAAATTTCAAATGTTGGTTAATACAAAGACAAGTGAAATTTTGGTGTGAAATAAAGGATTAGATTTTCTCATTTGAGGGAGGTGTTCTGTGATCTCATGAAATTACTGAGCCTCAATTGGGTACAATTAAGATAAAATCCTCTGGAACTTTGGAAAGCATAAAGCAGAAAACATGTGATCTCTGTCTCCAATGTTCCCCACATTTCTGCATCAAAACCCAATATGCCCACTGCTACCTTGACACACTTGTCACAAGAAGCAAAACAGAATTCAGAAATGGCTTAGCATAGAGTTCCTCAGAAATACAGAGAGATCCT
>NW_026463983.1:0-41864 GCF_027475565.1 Acinonyx jubatus
GGTGAATTCAAAACAAACATTTAAAGAAAAAATGATTCCAATTTGCCACTATCTCTTCCAGAAAATAGAAGCAGAAGGATGCTTCCTAACTCATTCTCTGAGGTCAGCATTTCCCCTGAGAGCAAGACAGACAAAGACATTGCAAGAAAGGAAAACTACAGACCATGATCCCTCATGAACGCTGTCATAAAATTCTTCAACAACATATTAGCAAATTGAATCCAAAAATGCATAAAAAGAATTGTACGCCACAACCAAATGCGATATCTTTCAGGCACACAAGACCAGTTCAACATCTGAAAATCAATGGATGTAGTTTACCACATCAACAGGCTAAAGAACAAAAATCATATGATCATATCAATCAATGCAGAGAGCATTTGATATAATTCAATACCATTCATGTTAAAAACTCTCAGTAAACTAGGAATAGAGGGGAATGTTCCCAATCTGATGAAAAGATCTATGAAAAACCTACAGGTAACATCATACTTAAGGGTGACAGACGCTCCCCCCACTAAGACCGGTCTGCTGTCATCACTCCTTTTCAACATGTAATGGAACCCCAGCTTCTTACCTAAGAAAGGAAAGAGAAATTAAAAGGTGTACAGATTGGAAATGTTGCAATCAAACAATTTTTATTCACAGAGGACATGATTATTTATGCAGAAAATGCCAAAGAATCTACAAAAATCTGTTGAATTAATAAGGGAGTTTAATAAGGCCCCACAACACAACGTACGATATCCACATGGCAAATGCTTATGTATGTAGGAACACTGAACAATAAGAATTTGATATTTTTTAACAAGTACCTTTTAAAAAAGTAAATGATTAACTCTCATCAGATCTTTAACCATGTCCATTTCTGAGTCTTTTCTCCTTTACAGTCATTCGTTTTCGTTTTTTGTTGTTTTTTTTTTGTTTGTTTGTTTTGTTTTTAGTCCCAGTGTAGAGAACATATCAGTGTTATATTAGTTTCAGGTGTACAAGGTAGTGATTCAACAATTCCATGTATTACTCAGTGCTCATCAAAATAAGTGTACTCTTAATCCCCCTCATGTATTTCACCCATCCCCCCACCCACCTCCCTTCTGGCAACCATCTGTTTGTTTTCTCTAGTTAAGAGTCTGTTTCTTGGTTTGTCTTTTTTGCCTTTGTTCATTTGTTTTGTTTCTTAGATTCCACATATGAGTGAAATCATATGGTATTTGTCTTTCTCTGACAGGCTTATTGTGCTTAGTGTTATGCTCCCTAGATCCATCCATGTTATTGCAAATGGAAAGATTTCATTCTTTTTTATGGCTGAACATTATTCCAGTGTGTGTGTGTGTGTGTGTGTGTGTGTGTGTGTGTGTATGCATACACACACACACCACATCTTCTTTATCCATTTATGTATCGATGAACATTTGGGCTGCTTCCATAATTTGGCTTTTGTAAATAGTGTTGCAATAAACATAGAGGTGCATATATCCCTTCAAACTAGTGTTTTGGTGTTCTTTGGGTAAATACCCGGTAGTGCAATTACTGGACTGGGTAGTTGCAGTTTTAACTTGTTGGGGACCCTCCATACTGTCATCGACAGTGGCTGCATCAGTCTGCATTCCCACCAACAGTGCACAGGGGTTCCTTTTTCTCGACATCCTCACCAACACTTGTTGTTTCTTATGTTTTGGAGTTTAGCCATTCTGACAGGTGTCATTGTGGTTTTGATTTGCATTTCCCTGATGATAAGTGATGTTGAACATCTTTTTGTGTGTCTGTTGGTCATCTGGATGTCTTCTTTGCAGAACTATCTGTTCATGTCTTCTGCCAATTTTTTTTTAATTGGATAAAGAGTACGTTTTCAAAATACATAAAGAACTTCTACAATTCAACACCAATTTTTTTTTTACCTTTCATAGTAGCAACCCTACATATGAAGCACTTATGTACAAACATGACAAATCTATACAGGATCTTTTTGTGGAAAACCCACAAACAATGATGTAGAAATCAAATAAAATCTAACTAAAAGGGGAGATATTTCATATACATGGACTGGAAGACTCATACTCGTTAAAATTTCAATTCTTCCCAGACTTATCTATAGAAACAACAGAATACCCATCAAAATTGCAGCAGGCTCTCTAAGATATTGACATAGTGACTCTAAAACTTATATTGAAAACCGAAGGCTGTAGAATCGATAACACACTCCCGTAAAAGAAGAATAAAGGTACAGGACTCCTATTATTTCAAGACTTACTACAAAGGTTCAGTAATCAGGACAGTATGGTATTGACAAAGAATAGACACAGAGTTCAGTGAATCAGAACAGCAAGCCCAGAAACAGACCTGTAGTAATATGACTCAGTTGAACTTGACAAAGGTACAAACACAATATGATGGAGAAAGGATAGCCTTTTCAATAAATGGTGCTGGAACAATTTGGACTCCACAGTAAAAACAAACTTTAACCTAGCTCCAGACCCGACACTTTTGCAAACATTAACTTAAAATGGACCAAGGGCCTATATTTAAAATTCAAAATATAACACCTCAGGAAGCAAGTCTAGGAGAAAATCAACATGGCTTTGTGTTTCCTGCTGAGCTTTTATACACAACACCAAAAGTAGAATCAATAAGAAAGAAATAAAAAAAGAAAGAAAGAAAGACAGAAAGAAAGACAGAAGAAAGAAAGAAAGAAAGAAAGAAAGAAAGAAAGAAAGAAAGAAAGAAAGAAAGAAAACAGAAGGAAGTTAGGTAGGATTTTATTAAAAAAAAAAAAGGAAAAAGAAAAAGAAAAAAAAAACTTGCACTCTGCAAGAGATGCTATTATGAAGTGAAAGGCAAGCCAGAGACTGGAAGAAAAAATATTTGCAAACCTCATGTCTGATAAAGCATTTGTATCCAGATATACAAAGAACTGATATAACTCAACAACTAATAAGCAAATAACTCAATTAAAAATGGGCAAAAGACACCTCACCAATTAAAATATACAAATGACAAGTGAGCATATGAAAAAATGATCAAGACCATTTGGCATTTTGGAAATGCAAATTAAACTAATAATGACATAACGCTACACATTATTTGGATAGCTAATAACCAGAAAACTGGCAAAACCAACTAGTGGTGAGCATGCAGAGCAACAGGAACAGTCATTCATTTAAGGCTGGAGTACTAAATCATACAGCAACTTTGGAAGACAGTTTGATGGTTCTTGCCAAAGTCAAACACAGTCTTACAATAATAGGAGCCAGGAATCCTGCTATCAAGTATTTGCCCAACTGATTTAAAAACTTTTCTCCTGTCAAATAAAATACAAATCCAGAATTAGTAAGGAGAAGCTTTATTCAAAGGATTATTGTAAGGAAAAGGGGTGGGGGAGGCACTATTGTAATAGGGAAAATAAGAGCAGAAGCATCTCCAGAGTTAGGCCAAAAGGCTCGCTCTTTTGTAAAGAAGACACAGAGAACCCAGCGTAGGGGAAGGGAATGAAAGGGTGGTGTGAACAGACAGTGAATCAAGGAATGCTTGTCCCTGGGGCCAGCCTGCCCTCAGAAGGGGCTGTATGCTGGCTCAGACTGAAGGGGGGGGAATCAAAGATTTTGCTCCAGTTGTTCAGGAAACATGAGTAGTTCATAATCATTCATGGGTTGTGGAATGGGAATGTGGAGATACCATGTCCAGTTTTGTCATAGCACACAAGGGGGCACCTGTGGACCCTGTGTCATAGGGGGAAGGAAGACTCCTTTCAGTAAGCAGTTTCCTGGAACATAACATGAGGAGATCGCTCAACTTTCATTGTTTTCCAGGATCACAGGGCATCAGCAAAGTCCAATATTGTCAGTCCAGGCAAAATCCTACATACCAATGTTTGTAGCTCTGTTACTCATAACTACAAAACGGGTGGCAACCAAGATGTGCATCAATAGGGGAATCAATCAACGATCTCGGTGCACCCATATGATGGAATACTATTTGGCAAAAGAAAGGAATGATCTTTCAAGCCACGGAGAGATATGAAGCCTAAATTCCTATTGCTATGTGAAAGAAGCCAGTCTCAAATGGCTACATATGTGGTGTGCATGTATTGGTGTGCATGTGGTGTGCATATATATATATGTGTGTGTGTGTGTGTGTGTGTGTGTGTGTGTACGCGCGTATATATATGTGTGTGTGTGTGCATATATATATGTGTGTGTGTGTGATCCAATTATAAGAAATTGTGGAACAGGCAAAACTAGAGATAGTGAAGTGGTCAGTGCTTGGCAGGAGTTGTAGGATGAGAATACGAATAGGTAAAGGAAAGGGAACATTTTGGGAAATTGAAACTATTATATGTGTGTTATGAATGGAATGTGTGTGCCTCTGGCCCTCAGAGTTCATATGTGAATTCTAACCCCCCAATGTGATATTTGGAGGTGGCCATTAATTGGGTTTGGATGAGAGTATGGCCCTCATGATGGGAGTAGTGTCTTTGTAAGAAAAGGAAGTGCCCAAAGCTCTCTCTCACTTTAGTCAAGTGACGACACAACTAGAAGGAAGCCATCTTCAGGCCAGAAAGAATGTACTCACGGAGAAATGAACCATACTAGCATCCTGATCTTTACCTTCTCAGGCCCCAGAACTGTGAAAAACAAATATCTGTTGTTTGAGCGACCCAGTCTATGGTATTTTGTTATAGGAACCTGAGCAGACTAAGGCTGTGTGACATTTTATTGGTGTTTACATGACACTGTGCAGTTGTTAAAATCCATAGAGACTTACAGCACACAAAGTGAAATTTAATGTTAAATCCAAAATTTTAGAACATCATTAGGGAAGTCAGGAATATCAGGATGGAATGCAGGATGTGACAAACAATTCTAACTGTATTTCAAATGCATGAAAAATAATTCACTGAAGATTGTGAGGGAAAACAGTGTTAACCTAAGTAACTTTGGAAATGAAAGGAATTGTTAAAATGATGACGTGATAACCTATATCCTTAGAGAAAATATTTTCAAACCACATATCTTAAAAAGGATTAGTACTAGAATATACAAAAACTCTCTAAACTCAACAGTAGCAATAGCATCAAAAGAGGAAAATATTTGTGAACAAACTTAACCTAGGAGGTGAAAGTTTTATACATTGAGGCGTGCCTGGGTGGCTCAGTCAGTTAAGCGGCCGACTCCGGTTCAGGTCATGATCTCACGGTTTGTGAGTTCGAGCCCCATGTCGGGCTCTGTGCTGACAGCCTGGAGCCTGCTTTGGATTCTGTGTCTCCCTCTCTCTGACCCCCACCCCCACCCCCCGCTCACACTCTGTCTCTCTCTCTCTTTCTCAAAAATAAACATTAAAAAATTAAAAAGAAAGTTTTATGCATTGAAAACTACAAAAAAATGCCAGAAGAAATTTTAAAAGGACATAAATTAACGGAAAGACATACCGTGTTCATGTATTGGGAGACTTAGTAGTGTTAAGATGTCACAGTACCCAAAGCGTTCTATAGATTTAATGTAATATCTGTCAGGATCCTTAACGACATTTTTTTCAGATATAGGAAAAATGAATCCTACACGTCATAGGGACTCTCAAAGGACCCCAAATACTCAAAACAGTTCTGAAAAGAATGAGCAATGTTGGAGGCTTCAAACTTCCTAATTTCAAAACTTACTAACAGTAATCAGAAACAGTGTGGTTCTGGCATAAAGACAGACATATAGACCAATGGAATAGGAGAGTAGGCATAAATAAAGCTTTGTGTATGTGGTCAATTGATTTTGAACAAGGGTTCCAAGGTCGTTCAATGGGAAAAGGACGGTCTCTTCAACAGATGGTGTTGGAACACCTAAAAGTCCACCTGCAAAGGAATAAAGGTAGACCATGAAGGTAGGCCATGTGTTGTATACATACAGGAGAGTACTTTGCAGCCTTAAAAACGAAGCAAATTCTGCAATATATGACAATATGCATGAATCTTGAGAATATCATGCTAAGTGAAATAAGCCAGACCAAAAAAGACAAATATTGCATGATGCCACTTATATGAGGTATCTAAAATAATGAAATTAATAAAATCAAATTGGAATGGTAGTTAACGGGGACTCAGGTGGAGGGGAAAATAGGCAGTTATTAATCCACAAGCATAACGTTTCAGTTAAGTAAAATGAATAAACTGTAGAGATCTTCCATACAACGTGGCACTTAAGGTAACAGTAATGTACACTTAAAATGTGTTAAGAGGATGGATCTCATGTTAAGTGTTCTTATCACAATAAAAGTTTTTTTTCTAAAAATTGCATTTCATCAAACAGCCTCACTCGTATTGGCAATAAATGCTGAATAAGCATTTATTCAGCACCTGCTATGTGCCAGGCACCATGAATTTCAAAATCCAGTCCCCTCAAGGAGCTCAGAGTGATGGAGGAGATAGCTGAGTAAACAGATTATTCCAAGACAACATTGAGAGCATTAGGATAGCAATAAAACACTTTGAGCACTACGAAAGCACAGAGGTGGAGCATTTAACCCAGCCAGCGCATGAGGAGGCTACAGAACGCTTCTTGAGTAGATGGCATCTGAACCATATGGAAAGACAAATAGAAATTAGTACACTGAAGATCATTTCAGGTATTGGGAAGAGCATTCCAAGCACCCAGAAATGAGAGAAAGTATGATGCTTTCAGACAACCGAGATATTCCGTATGATTCATGGATCATAGGGTGCAAAGACTGGGAAGCGTAGGGGTTGAAGACAGATAATGCTGAAATAGCAGGAAGGGATTATATCCTAAAATACTTCATATTCATGCTAAGAAGTTTGGGCCAACCTGACAGCCAATGGGAGTCATGGACTATTATGGAGCAAAGGAATGCTTTTGTCCAGTTCTAGGATGATAAAAAGTGGTTTAATATTCATTTATTCCACTTTTAGATGTCCCCATAATATGAATTTTTGTGGTCGTGGGATGAGAGAATTTGGGATATCCTTCTTTGCTCCACTTGAACATCTACATACTATGTTTGCCGTACATTATATTGGAAAATTTTCACAGGCGGGATCCTATCTAATCTTCCCAACATTGACAGGTGCTGTTATTCCCGCTTAGAGATCAGAAAACTGATGTTCAGAGAGGTCAGCAGATGTATCCACAGTTTTAGAGGTGGTCATTGAAAGATACGTGATGGAGGCCATCATTCCAGGTGATGTGCTCTGTCTTTCCTTAAACTTTTGCCTCTGCTATCTTCTAGTTCTTCACAACTCTTGTATTCACAAGAGAGGAAATTAGGCGGGAAGCCATGAGAAATGAGGTTGAGGGATACTTTGGTATAATGTAATAGCTCTGACACCAATTCAGGAACTAGTAGCTTCAAATCCCAGTTCTGCCGCTTAGGCACTGTGTCATCTCAGCGAAGTTACTTCACCTCTCTGAACCTCAGTAGTCTCTTTTTTAAATGAGAACTAATTTACACAAACGTACTTATGGGAAGCAAATAAAATAATTTCTGTAAAGAATCTACTACCCTGCCTGGCTTGCAATAAGCCCTCAAGAAATGACAACACTCTTTATTACAATACCAACTGTGTAACTGTGCGTAAATAACCCTCCCTGAGCCTCAGTTTTTCTCAATGTTGTGAAAATCCAATGTGATTCATGTGTGTATTATTTGCACAGTGCTGGGGACACGATAGGCACTCAATAAAATAAATGGCTACCAGTGTAGTATAATATAAATACCACAGGCCTGGTGATGGTCAAAACTGTGTTCAAATGCTGGCCCCAAACACTTGAGAACGTTATTTAGAACTCTTGGAGCCTCAGTATTTTTATTGGTCAAATGGAGAGAATATCCCCCACTTGCCTAAGAGGTAGAGTTGTGAGAGCTGCAGGTAATTTATGTCAACTGCCTGGCACATAGGAGATACTCTGTATAGGAAGGATGAATCCAGATTGCAGAGCCCTGAATCCCAGTCTCTTTAAAGCTGCTATAAAGCCCACTTCTGGATACATTCTGTCTTCTTGAGTGAGAACGAGATATATGGAAGTCACTAGTTTCAGTGGGAGCTAGAATCAATTTCACAGCTATAAAGGATTTATTCTAAAGGAGAGAGACTCACAGTAGAGAATGGTAATAGGTGTCATTTATTAGGTGCCTACTGTGTGCCAAGTATTCTATATACAGTAATTCTAATCATCCTTCCAATTCTGCAAGACAGTTATTACTATCACCATTTTTTACCATTAAGAACTGTAAAGCTCAGAGAGATTGAGTATCTTGCCAAGGTCACTGAACTAGCAACTAGCAGGGATGCCTGACTGCATAAGCCCAGACTCTCTACTGTACAAAGATGTCTAAAAGTAAGCACTCCCATAATAAAGATAAAGAAAACAGACCGTGCTGGTTCCAATGGAACTGGAGTGGCAAGCACAAATCCGAGAAGTGGGAGAATTAGTAATAATTTGTGGCATGTCTACTATGTGCCACACATTATACCAGAAATTTTTCATATACAGAATCTCATCTAACCTTCCCAATGTTGATAAGTGTTGTTATTCCTGGTTTACAGATAAGGAAGCTGATGCTCAGAGAGGTCAGCAGATATAGCCATGGTAAGTGAAAGATATGTGATGGGGGCCATGCTACATCCAATTAAGGGAAAATCAAAACTGCATTGGAATTGTTAACCGATACATAAATCAGCTTATTACAATTTTACAGTCTGTTACGGGCCTGGCTCAGCTTTGGCTTACCTGAAACCTGACAAACCTGTAAATCAGACTTAGGTTTTTTTCTCCATTTTTCTATACTTGAACACTAAATAAGGAATACTATTTATAGTCTTGTAGTCTTGTCTTCATTATGATCAGTGGTAGTTAAGTACCGATTTTCATCTGTAGTTTTCTAATTCTACCCACAGCAACATGCTTCACACATCAGTAATTGCTTACCCCACAAAACTTGGGTTCTCATGGGACCCTATTCCATGCCACATTCAGAGAATTTTTTCCATGGTGGATTTTCGGATGTCACACAAGATGAGATTTCCAACTGAAGGCCTTTTCACACTCACTGCATTCATAGGGGTTTTCTTCACTGTGAATTTGATGATGGTGAATACGGTGAGATATCCCCACAAGGGCTTTATCACGTTTGTTGCCACCACACTACCTTACACACACACACACACACACACACACACACACACACACACACACACTAGGTATGTTGTTTTAAAACTCTCCAAATACTATCATATGTTATACAGTGGGTCAGGAAGAATGATTCCATTTCATAAATCAGGAAACAGGGGCTACAAGAGAATACATGTCACACTCACAAAGGCTGGTAATAAGAAATCTTAGAATAGATACCATATTTGAGAACTGGTATTTTTTTCCCAAGATGCACACCAATTTGTATTTGAATTTGTATAGAATTTCCAACTCTATATATATAATACTTGGAAAACTACATAAAACATTTGAAACTTGTGAGAATTGTAAAAAGGGAGAGAGAGAGAGAGAAGACAATAAAGCAAGAGTATTTGTTTTGGGGGGTTGTTTTTGCAATGCAGCAAGAATAAAGAAGCAAAATTGAATCCTATGCAGCCTTGGGAGTGCATTCCAGTTTGTTAGAGAGAAAGTAGTTAATACTGTAGGTGAAAGAAATGACGAGCCTGGGCAGAGTGTCCTGTACAGTCTAGACAATAGAATTTTCCTGGGCATATTTATGGCCTTACAGTCTTGCTTTAGAAAGAAGATTTAGACAAACATATCATGCGTCATATGTTCCCTCTTAGACATCTCAAACTATGTATTTAAGTTAACCCCAAAGCTTTTACTCATCTAGTGCATCTAAGGTACTCTGAGTCTCCAGATTTAAACTGTACCAGGAGGATGGAGGAAATAATAAATGGAGCTACAAGCATGTATAATTCAGGGTCACAGCAGGAAACAGAAAACGGTCAAATTGGGTGATTTCAGGAGAGTCTAATAAAGGAACCAATGAGATGGGGGCAGGGGTATAAGATGAACAAAAAGGATAATCAGCATTCCTGGGCTAGTAACTGATGGGTGTTTTAGCAATTCTAGGCCTGAAGGAGGGAGAGGAAAGCACTTTACTGTATATCCCAAGATCAAGAGAGCTGAGGATAGAGGGACACTCTACAGAAGCTGAGAGCTTCATTTGAGAGATGTAGCCAGCCAGTGATGAACCTACAGAGAGGGAGCTCAGTGGCATAAATACCACAACATCACTCCCCTATCCTTTGATCTGGCAGGCCTTCTCACTGGACAAGCTCAATCAGAAGCCAGAGGGCAAAGGCATCTGGGGCAGACAGCAGGGTGCAAACGAATGGGAAATGCACCTGGAGATTCAAATGAAAGACACACAGCAGAGGATGTTTAGATAGTTGGATAAATTTACCTAGTTTCCTCCAGGTAAGAATCGGACATATAATCGAGTCACTTAACCTTTTTCACCATCTCCAAAAGCAATCAATAATCCACTTCTGTGAACCTTGGACGATATTTACAACAAGACTCTCAGAGTAAAGCTTAAATACAAAAAGTTAAGGAGGAAGGAAGTAGGAACTGGAAAAACATTCCATTTATTATAGTGAAACAATATAAAATATTTAGAAATAAATTTGACAAGAAAAGCAGAATTATATGAAGAATAAAATCTTATGGAAACACAGAAAACAAAATCTGAGCAAACAGAGTGATGGATGCTCTTTGATGAGAAGATTTAATTACTACCACAAAGAAATCAAGCCTCCCCAAATTAGAATATGGTTAATTCAATAGTAACTAGAATGCACAGGTTTTCTTATTTTGGAATTGTATAAAATAATATAAACTTTATTTGAAAAAACAAATGACAAAAAATAGGCAAGGTTGTTATGAGAAAGAATAGTGAGGAGACTTACTGAAGGTTAAAAAAATATTAACATTTGACTATATACAAATTAAAATTTTTGAATGACAAAAGAGGCCATTAATATACAAAAACACAAGACAGGAAATACATTTTAATAAATATGACAAAGGTTTAATATCCAAATTATATAGAAAGTAGTCGGACAAATTGACTAGAAAAAAGACAAACACGTAATTAAAAAAATAGGAAAAAATACGAATCAGGAATTCACAGAGTAGAAAATCTAAGTTGCCAATGAATTAATAAATATGGGCAGAGGGAGATAAAATTCTATGGTAGTGTGATAAATGCAAACCAGAGAAATAATGAAATTATTAGTTTACTTACAAGAGAGTGATAAACATTAAGAGTTGTAATTCCAATTATTGGTAAGGATGCGGGAAAAGGTTATTCATGTACGCTGGTGGGAAAAATCTGAAGAGTGAAGACTTTTGGATTTTAAAAGGCAAAACTTGTTGAAGCCATGTAGTAAAACTACACGCAGACATGCACGTGCACACACACAGACACACACACACACACACAACTTTTACTCAGTAATCCAACTCCTGGATATCTATTCCAAAGAAGTACAAGCACAAGTATATAAAGTCCTATGTTTGAGGATGCGTATAGTAGTACTGAAGACAAAACTGAGGCTCACCAAAAGAAGAAGAGCGAAATAAATTCTAATATACCTACACCGTAAATGTTACATCACCATGTAAAAGAAGAGTTAGAGGGGATCCTCGGTGGCTCAGTCGATTAAGCATCCAACTCTTGATTTCTGGTCAGGTCGTGATCTCACAGTTGATGGGATCAAGCCCCGCATCAGTACAGAGGCTGCTTGGGATTCTCTCTTTCCCTCTCTGCCCCTTCCCCATGCTCACTCACTCAGTCTCAAAATAAATAAATAGGAATGAGAGAAGATGGTGGCGTAGGAGGATGCTGGGGTCACCGCGTCCTGCTGATCACTTAGATTCCACCCACATCTGCCTAAATAACCCAGAAAACCGCCAGAAGACTAGCAGAACGGACTCTCCAGAGCCAAGCATAGACAAGAGGCCCGGGGATGAGGGTAGGAAGGGCGGAGAGGTGGTTCGCGCTACACGGACTGGCGGGAGGGAGCCGGGGCAGTGGAGGGGCAGCCCGCCTGGCAAGGCAGGGCCCCTGAGTCTGACTTGCAAAAGCGGAGGGGCTGGACTGCGTGAGTTCTGACAGCCAGCAGGACTTAACATCTGGAATGTCATAAGTCAACAGCTCTGCTCAGAGAGCGGGAGGGCAAGAGGACAACGGGAGGGAGAGTTGTTGAGCCCTGGAAGACAGAGCTCAGCTCGGCGGGGAACAAAGGCGCTGGCCAGCGCCATCTCCCTCGCCCATCCCCCAGCCAGAATCCCAAAGGGAACCAGCTCCCGTCACGGAACTTGCTTGCACCATGCAAACACCCAACGCTGTGCTTCTGTGGATCCATCGCTCCGATGGGTCTGCCTCCCTCCCGGTGCCACAGGGCCCCTCCCGCAGTGGACCACCAACTGCAAAGTGAGCTGGGCCTGCCCTTCCCGCCACTGTGCACCTTGCAGATCCACCCCAGCTAATACACCAGATCCCATCGAAGCAGCACCACAAGCCTGGCAGGGTGCAAGTAGCCCAGACAGGGGCCACACCACTCCACAGTGAGTCCTGACCCTGGGAGAGGGGAAGATAAGGCACACACCAGTCTGACTGTGGCCCCAGCGGCGGGCTGGGGACAGACATTGGGTCTGACTGCGGCCCCACCCACCAACACAAGTTACTCCAGACAGCACAGGGGAAGTGCCCTGCAGTTTCCCGCCACTCCAGGGACTACCCAAAATGATGAAATGGAAGAATTCTCCTCAAAAGAAACTCCAGGAAGTAGTGACAGCTAAAGAATTGATCAAAAATGATTTAAGCAATATGCCAGAACATGAATTTAAAATAATAGTCATAAAATTAATGGCTTGGCTTGAAAAAAGTATAGAGGACAGCAGAGATTCTATTGCTACAGAGATCAAGGGACTAAGAAACAGTCAGGAGGAGCTAAAAAAAAATGCTATAAATGAGGTGCAAAATAAAATAGAGGTGACCCCAGCTCAGATTGAAGAGGCAGAGGACAGAATAGGTGAGTTAGAAGATAAAATTATGGAAAAAGAGGAAGCTGAGAAAAAGAGAGATAAAAAAATCCAGGAGTATGAGGGGAGAATTAGAGAACTAAGTGATGCAATGAAACGTAACAATGTCCATACAATAGGGATTCCAGAGGAGGAAGAGAGAGAGAAAGGGGCTGAAGGTGTACTTGAACAAATCATAGCTGAGAACTTCCCTGATCTGGGAAAGGAAAAAGGCATTGGAATCCAAGAGGCACAGAGAACTCCCTTCACACGTCACTTGAATCAATCTTCTGCATGACATATCATAGTGAAACTGGCAAAATACAAGGATAAAGAGAAAATTCTGAAGGCAGCTAGGGATAAACACGCTCTAACATATAAAGGGAGACTGATAAGACTAGTGACAGATCTATCTATTGACACTTGGCAGGCCAGGAAGGAACCACAGGAAATCTTCCATGCGATGAACAGAAAAAAAATATGCAGCTGAGAATCCTTTATCCAGCAAATCTGTCATTCAGAATAGAAGGAGAGATAAAGGTCTTCCCAAAGAAACAAAAACTGAAGGGATTCATCACCACTAACCCAGCCCTACAAGAGATCCTAAGGGGGATTCTGTGAGTGAAATGTTACAAGGACCGCAAAGTACCAGAGATATCACTCACTACAAGCATGAAACCTACAGACATCACAATGACTCTAAACCCATATCTTTCTATAATAACACTGAATGTAAATGGACTAAATGCGCCAACCAAAAGACATAGGGTGTCAGAATGGATACAAAAACAAGACCCATCTATTTGCTGTCTACAAGAGACTCATTTTGGACCTGAGGACACCTGCAGATTGAAAGTGAGGGGATGGAGAACTATCTATCATACTACTGGAAGTCAAAAGAAAGCTGGAGTAGCCATACTTCTATCAGACAAACTAGACTTTCAATTAAAGGTTGTAACAAGAGATGAAGAAGGGCATTATATAATAATTACAGGGCCTATCCATCAGGAAGAGCTAACAATTATAAATGTCTATGCACTGAATACGGGAGGCCCCAAATATATAAAACAAGTAATCACAAACATAAGCAACCTTATCGATAAGAATGTGATAATTTCAGGGGACTTTAATACTCCACTAACAGCAATGGATAGATCATCTAGATGCAGGATAAATAAAGAAACAAGAGCCCTGAATGATACATTGGATCAGATGGACTTGGCAGATCTATTTAGAACTCTGCATCCCAAAGCAACAGAATATACTTTCTTCTCAAGTGCACATGGAACATTCTCCAAGATAGATCACATACTGGGTCACAAAACAGCCCTTCATAAGTATACAAGAATTGAGATCCTACCATGCATACTTTCAGACCACAATGCTATGAAGCTTGAAATCAACCACAGGAAAAAGTCTGGAAAACCTCCAAAAGCATGGAGGTTAAAGAACACCCTACTAAAGAATGAATGGGTCAACCAGGCAATTAGAGAAGAAATTAAAAATTACATGGAAATGAATGAAGATGAAAATACAATAATCCAAACGCTTTGGGATGGAGCGAAGGCAGTCCTGAGAGCAAAATACATTGCAATCCAGGCCTATCTCAAGAAACAAGAAAAATCCCAGATACAAAATCAAACAGCACACCTAAAGGAAATAGAAGCAGAACAGCAAAGACACCCCAAACCCAGCAGCAGAAGAGAAATAATAAAGATCAGAGCAGAAATAAACAACATAGAATCTAAAAACAAAACAAAACAAAACAAAACAAAACTGTAGAACAGATCAATGAATCCAAGAGTTGTTTTTTTGAGAAAATAAACAAAATTCATAAACCTCTAGCCAGGCTTCTCAAAAAGAAAAGGGAGATGACCCAAATAGATAATATCATGAATGAAAATGGAATTATTACAACCAATCCCTCAGAAATACAAGCAATTATCAGGTGATACTATGAAAAATTACATGCCAACAAACTGGACAGCCTGGAAGAAATGGACAAATTCCTGAACACCCACACACTCCCAAAACTCAAACAGGAAGAAATAGAAAATTTGAACAGACCCATAACCAGCGGAGAAATTGAATCAGTTATCAAAAATCTCCCAACAAATAAGAGTCCAGGACCACATGGCTTCCCAGGAGAATTCCACCAGACATTTAAAGCAGAGATAATACCTATCCTTCTCAAGCTATTCCAAACAATAGAAAGGGAAGGAAAACTTCCAGACTCATTCTATGAAGCCAGCATTACTTTGATTCCTAAAGCAGACAGAGACCCAGCAAACAAGAGAACCAGAGGCCAATATCCCTGATGAATATGGATGCAAAAATTCTCAATAAGACACTAGCAAATCGAATTCAACAGCATATAAAAAGAATTATTCACCATGATCAAGTGGGATTCATTCCTGGGCTGCAGGGCTGGTTCAACATTCACAAATCAATCAATGTGATACATCACATTGATAAAAGAAAAGAAAAGAACCATATGATCCTGTCAATCGATGCAGAAAAAGCATTTGACAAAACTCAGCATCCTTTCTTAATAAAAACCCTCGAGAAAGTCAGGATAGAAGGAACATACTTAAACATCATCAAAGCCATTTATGAAAAGCCCACAGCTAATATCATCCTCAATGGGGAAAAACTGAGATCTTTCTCCCTGAGATCAGGAACACGACAGGGATGTCCACTCTCACCGCTGTTGTTTCACATAGTGTTGGAAGTGCTAGCATCAGCCATCAGACAACAAAAGGAAATCCAAGGCATCAAAATTGGCAAAGATGAAGTCAAGCTTTCACTTTTTGCAGATGACATGTTATTATACATGGAAAACCCAATAGACTCCACCAAAAGTCTGCTAGAACTGATACATGAATTCAGCAAAGTCGCAGGATACAAAATCAATGTACAGAAATCAGTTGCATTCTTATACAGTAACAATGAAGCAACAGAAAGAGAAATAAAGAAACTGATCCCATTCACAATTGTACCAAGAAGCATAAAATACCTAGGAATAAACCTCACAAAGATGTAAAAGATCTGTATGCTGAAAACTATAGAAAGCTTATGAAGGAAATTGAAGAAGATACAAAGAAATGGAAAAACATTCCGTGCTCATGGATTGGAAGGATAAATATTGTTAAAATGTCAATACTACCCAAAGCTATCTACACATTCAATGCAATCCCAATCAAAATTGCACCAGCATTCTTCTCGAAGCTAGAACAAGCAATCCTAAAATTTGTATGGAACCACAGAAGACCCTGAATAGCCAAAGTAATTTTGAAGAAGAAGACCACAGCGGGAGGCATCACAATCCCAGACTTTAGCCTCTACTACAAAGTTGTAATCATCAAGACAGCATGGTACTGGCACAAAAACAGACACATAGACCAAAGGAATAGAAGAGAATCCCCAGAACTAGACCCAGAAAAGTATGGCCAACTAGTCTTTGACAAACCAGGAAAGAATAGCCAATGGAAAAAAGACAGTCTCTTTAACAAATGGTGCTGAGACAACTGGACAGCAACATGCAGAAGGATGAAACTAGACCACTTTCTCACACCATTCACAAAAATAAACTCAAAACGGATGAAGGACCTGAATATGAGACAGGAAACCATGAAACTCTAGAGGAGAAAGCAGGAAAAAACCTCTCTAACCTCAGCCACAGCAATTTCTTACTTGACACATCCCCAAAGGCAAGGAAATTCAAAGCAAAAGTGAACTATTGGGACCTCATCAAGATTAAAAGCTTCTGCACTGCAAAGGAAACAATCAACAAAACTAAAAGGCAACCAACGGAATGGAAAAAGATATTTGCAAATGACATATCGGACAAAGGGCTAGTCTCCAAAATCTATAAAGAGCTCACCAAACTCCACACCCGAGAAACAAATAATCCAGTGAAGAAATGGGCAGAACACATGAATAGACACTTCTCTAAAGAAGACATCCGGATGGCCAACAGGCACATGAAAAGATGCTCAACGTCGCTCCTCATCAGGGAAATACAAATCAAATCCACACTCAGATACCACCTCACACCAGTCAGAGTGGCTAAAATGAACAAATCAGGAGACTATAGATGCTGGCGAGGATGTGGAGAAACGGGAACCCTCTTGCACTGTTGGTGGGAATGCAAACTGGTGCAGCTGCTCTGGAAAACAGTGTGGAGGTTCCTCAAAAAATTAAAAATAGATCTACCCTATGACCCAGCAATAGCACTACTAGGAATTTACCCAAGGGATGCAGGAGTGCTGATGCCAACGGGCACTTGTACCCCAATGTTTATAGCAGCACTTTCAACAATAGCCAAATTATGGAAAGAGCCTAAATGTCCATCAACTGATGAATGGATAAAGAAGTTGTGGTTTATATACACAATGGAATACTACATGGCAATGAGAAAGAATGAAATATGGCCTTTTGTAGCAACGTGGATGGAACTGGAGAGTGTTATGCTAAGTGAAATAAGTCATACAGAGAAAGACAGATAACATATGTTTTCACTCCTATGTGGATCCTGAGAAACTTAACAGAAGACGATGGGGGAGGAGAAGAAAAAAAAAAAGAGATTAGAGAGGGAAGGAGCCAAACCATCAGAGACTCTTAACAACTGGGAATAAACTGAGGATTGATGCGGGGTGGAAGGGAGGGGAAAGTGGGTGATGGGTACTGAGGAGGGCACCTGTTGGAATGAGCACTGGGTGTTGTATGGAAACCAATTTGACAATAAATTTCATATTCAATAAACAAACAAACAAACAAACAAACTTTAAAAAATAAAATAAAATAAAGGGATGTGTTAGAACTGTACAAGTGGACTTGGAGACATTCACACAAGTTTATCATTACATGAAATACACAAGATGCAGAAAAATGTGATTAATAGGATACCATTTTGGTAGCCACGACAAAGAAAAAAACCTGTATGTGTTTATACATACATGCATGTGTTTATTGTAATGGATTATAGTGAATGTAGAAAAATATGGAAGGATGCATGTTAGGTTGTTAAAATGAGTTAATGAGGAGCTTGTTTTTAGAAAGGAAGGAGGTGGCAATTCAAGAGCCAAGTAAGGAAGAAATATTGAAGGGGAGTCGGATTGGGGGGGGTAATGAGAAAGGGCCACAATTAGAAGGAAGAAAACTATCAGTCATAAGAGTACTCTCTTATCTGGTGAGTTAAAAATTAAGGATACGGGATGACAGTAATATGCTATCAGGACGGGCTCGCATACTCTGCACTCACCTAGTGTGAAGGTTAATAAACTCTTAAAGATAATAGTGGTTTTTGTTTTTTTTATATAATTGGAGTTATGGGAATGAATATTGATTTGGTGTTGATTTTTAATATTTAATTGTCTACACTTGTCTCCTTAGAGAACGACCAATGAACACTTCTACTTGTAGGGGAAGTTTAAATATTATGAAGTTATTATTGATTGGGGAATTTAGGTGGGTAATGATATATGAGGTATGTAGGGGGGGGGGTAAAGAATGTTGTGTGTTGTGGGGATTGTGGGTATATGGTTTTAATTTATTTATTGGTAATGTTTGTTGATAGAGTGGATATTGAGTTAATTAGTCTTGTTAGAGAGTTGCGAGGATTTATTTATGCGAGAGATCTATGAGAGATATCATATATGATTGAATTGGTTTGGGTGAATATGTGTTTTGTAGAGTGTGTGGAAGAGATGAGGGGGAGATTGGGGTTGAAGTTGAGAGAGTGAGTGAGATATTTCAGTATCAAGTGTAAGAAATTTTGTTCCAATAGGTCTTTAGTGATGCATAAGTACATATCTGATGGAGTCTAGTGGTAGTGGCTTATTAATTTATGTTTATGTAGTGTGGTATGGGGATAGTGTGGGGTGGCGAGAGTGCGAGGAGAGTAGTTTTGGGGGGGGGTTATGGTTGGGGTGGTGTAGATGGAGTTGTTTATTGTAAGAGAGTTGGGAGGTGGCGCGAGGAAGCAGATGAGAGCGTGTGTGTTGGGTTGGTTTGTATAGGGGTGGAGGGTGTTAGGTTGGGGTTGTGTGTTTTTGTGTAGAGTTATTTGGGTTGGTTTTTATTTTATATATATAAATGGGTGATTGTAGTATATGGATTTGGGTTAGTGTTTTAGTTTAGTGTTATTGTGTATTTGTTTAGGGAATGTTGGGTGGTTGGTTATTGAATTATTGAGGTGTGGTATAGGGGTGGGGAGTAGATTAATTATGGGGTGATAAGTTTGGGTTTTATTGTGGTTATGGTGTTATTTTATGGTTATGTTGGTTGGTGTTTGGGCATGGTTTATTGTATATGTGGGGTAGGGTTATAAAGTAGGTATGATGAGGTGTGTGATGAATGGATGTTTGGATTGGACGCAGTATGGGCCGGGTTGGCTCACATGGTTAATGAGGCGGAGATTACTGTTCGGTCCCAGGAAAAGCGATGAAAATACACCACATGCTTTATCTGGAGGGGGGTGCGACATGGTTATTTTTACATTTATCGAGATACGGATGCACATTCATTGGACATAGCAAGACAAGTTCTCACGTATGATCCTGAAGGAAGACTGGGAGAATCATATCATGCGGTCTTTCCAAAGCCAAACAGTATGAAACTAAAAATCAATTACAAGAAAAACTGGGAAAAACACAAACACATGGAGGCTAAGCAACATGCTACTAAACAACCAATGGGTCAACAAAGAAAGCAAAGAGGAAGTTAAAAAAAAAATACAAGAATACCAGTGAACATGAAAACACAGTCTTTGGGACACAGCGACAGCAGTTCTAAGAGGGACATTTATAGTGCGATAGGCCTGCCCCAAGAAACCAGAGAAATCTCAAATAAACCATCTAAACTTACACCTAAGGAAACTACAAAAAGAAGAATAAACACAGCCCAGAGTTAGTAGAAGGAAGGAAATAATGAGATAGGGGAGAAATACCTGAAATAGGGACTTAAAAAATAAATAAATAAAGAGATCAAAGAAACTAAGAGTTGGTTCTTTGAAGAGATAAACAAAATTGATAAACCTTTATCCAGACTCATCAAGGAAAAAGACAAGACCCATGTAAATAAAATCAGAAATGAAAGAGAAGTAACAACTGATACAGCACAGAAATACAAGGGATTTTAACAGACTACTATGAAAACTTACATGCCAACAAATTGGACAACCTAAAAGAAATGGATAAATTCCTAGAAATATATAATCTTCCAAAACTGAATGAATAAGAAATAGAAAATCTGAACAGACCAACTGCAAGTAAAGAAATTGAATTGGTAATCAAAATACTCTCAATAAACAAAAGTCCAGAACCAGATGGATTCACAGGTGAGTTCTGTCAACCATTGAAAGAAGAGTGGATACCTATTTTTCTTATACTATTCCAAAAAATCAGGAGAGGAAGGAAAGCTTCCAAATACATTCTATAAGGCCAGTACTACACTCAGACTAAAACCAGACAAAGACACTACAAAATAAGAAAACTACCAGCCAACATCCTTGATGAACATAGATGCAAAATCCTTAATAATAATAATAATAATAACAACAACAACAACAATAACAATAATAAACAGCAAACTGCATTCAACAATACATTAAAATGATAATTCACCACAATCAAGTGGAATGTATTCCAGAGATGCAAGAGTAGCTCAATATTCACAAATCAATCTGTATGATGCACCACACTAACAAAATGAAGGCTAAAAATCATATGAGCATCTAAATAGATGCAGAAAAAGCATTTGGCAAAATTGAAAATCTGTTCATGATAAAAACCCTCAACAAAGTAGGTTTAGAGGGAACATACCACAACATAATAAAGGCCATGTATGACAAGCCCATAACTAACATCATACTCAATGGTGAAACACTGAGAGCTTTTCCTCTAAGATCAGGAACAAGACAAGGATGTCCACTCTCACCACTTTTATTCAACATAATACTGGAAGTCCTGGCCACAGCAATCAGATTTAAAAAAAGAAATGAAATGAAAAACTGGTAATGAAGAAGTAAAGCTGAAACTATTTGCAGATGACACGATACTAAGAAAACTCTAAAGACTCCACACACACACACACACACACACACACACACACACACACACTATTAGAAGTAACAAATGGATTCAGTAAAGTCGCAGGATACAAAATTAATATACGGAAATCTGTCACATTTCTATGCACTAGTAATGAAAGAGCAGGAAGAGAAATTAAGCAAATGATCCTATTTACAACTGCACCAAATATAAAATACGTAGGAATAAACTCAACCAGGGATGAGAAAGACCTATACCCTGAAAACTGTAAAATATTGATGAAAATTTGAAGACTAAAAATTGGCACTATAATAAAATTAAAAGCTTTTGCACAACAAAGAAAATCATCAATACAAGGAAAAGGCAACCTACTAAGTGGGAGAAGATATTTGCAAATCATATATGCGACAAGGGGTTAACATCCACATCTATAAAGGATTTCTACAACTCAACATGAAAAATAAATACCCTAAATAATCCAATTTAAAAAGGGGCAGAGGACCTGGATAAACATTTTTCCAAAGAAGACACTGAAATGGCCAACTGACACGTGAAAAGATGCTCAGTATCACTAAACATCAGGGAAATGCAAATCAAAACCACAATGAGATATCACCTTAGACCTGTCAGAATGACTAGAATCAAAAAGACAAGAGATATCAAGTGCTGGTGAGGCTGTGGAAAGGAAGGGACCCTAGTGCACTGCTGGTGAGAACGTAAATTGGTGCAGCCACTGTGGAAAACAGGATGAAGCTTTCACAAAAAATGAAAAACAGAGCCAGAGTGGAGGTGGCTGTGGAAAGGCCAAATTTTGTAAAGGGGAGTGGCAGATACAGGCTTCCAGTTATGGAATGAATAAGTCAGGGGAATAAAAGGCACAGCATAAGGAATTTAGTCAGTGATATTGAAATAGCGTTGTATGTTAACAGTTGGTAGCTACACACGTGAGTACAGCATAATGTATACACTTCCTGACTCACTATACAGTACACTTAAAACTAATGTAACACTGTGTGTTGAAAGAAAGAAAAAGAAAGAAAGAAAGAAAGAAAGAGAGAGAGAAAGGCCACATGATCCAATAATGCCACTAGTGGCTATTTTCTTAATGCAAACAAAAACACTGAATGAAAAGATATAAGCACCCCTATATTTACTGCAGCACTATTTACAATAACTAATATATGAGAGTAACCTAAGTGTTCACTGATATATAAACGGATAAAGGAGATGTGGTGTGTGTAGACAGATAGACAGACAGAAATACACACACAATGGAGTATTATTCAGCTACAAAAATGAATGACATCTTGCCATTTGTGACAATATGGATGGACCTAGAGGGTATTATGCTAAGTGAAATAAGTCAGACAAAGACAAATGTCATGGTATTTCACTTGTATGTGGAATCTAAAAAACAAAACAAATGAACAAAAAAGCAGAAACATACCCATAAATACAGAGAAAAAACTGATGGTTGCCATGGAGTGAGGGGGAGGATGGACAAAATGGGTACCAGGGTGTGGAAAATACAGGCATCCAGTTATGGGATGAATAAGCCACAGGGATGAAAGGTACAGCATAGGGAATGTAGTCAATGGTATTGTAATAGTGTTATCACTCATGGTAAGCATAGCATAACATATAGGGTTGTCCAATCACTATGTGGGACACCTGAATCTAATGTAACATTGTGTGTCAACTCTAATTCCAAAAAAAGGAGAAAATTCCAAAGAATTGACCAAAAAAATGAACTCCTGGAACGAATCAGCAATTATAGTAAGGTTGTAGAATGTAAGGTTAGTACACAAAACCCAATTTATTTCCTATACGCCACTAATGAACAATTGGAATTGGAATTAAAAACACAATAGCATTTACATTAGCAGCCCCCCCCCAAGAAATACTTATCTAATCTAATATAGTATGGATGGGATATATAGGGAAAACTACAAAGGTCTGACAAAGAAAAATAAAGATCTAAGTAAATCTTTATTGAGAGATATTCCATGTTCATGGATTGGAAGACTTGATGTTGCTAAGAGGTCAATTCTTCCCAGCTTGATCTACAGATTCAATGCAATCCCAACCAAAATCCCAGAAAATTATTTTATGGATATTCAAAAACTGATTCTAAAGTTTATAATGAAAGGTAAAAGATCCATAATAGCCACCATAATAATAAAAAGAACAAAGTCGAGGTCTGACACTACCTGACTTCAGGATTTACTATAAAGCTACACCAATCAAGACCATGGTTTCAGCAAAAGAAGAGACAAACTGATCAATGGAACGGAATAAAGACCCCAGACATGGACCCATCCATATATAGTCAACTGTCAACAAAGGAGCAAAGACGATTCTATGGAAAAAGAATAGGCTTCAACAAATAATGCTTTAGTAATTGGATGCCCATATTAAAAAATAGATCTAGACAGACCTTACATCTTTCACAAAATTAACCCAAAGTGGATCATAAACCTAAATGCAAAAACAAAACTTGAAAACTTATAAATGATAACACGGGAGAAAATCTAGATAACCTTGGGTTTGGTGATGACTCTTTAGAGACAACACCATGAAATAACAAATCGAGAAGTTGGGCTTTAGTAAAATGCAAAACTTTGGTTTTGTGAAGGACCCTGTTAAGACAATGTAAAGACAAACCACAGAGTGGTAAACAACGTTTACAAAATATATCTGACAAAGGACTTATCTTCAAATACACAAAGACATTTTCAAAATAAACATTAAGAAAACGAAGAATGCAATTTAAAAATGGGGAAAAGCTCTGAAAATAGACCTCACCAAAGGAAATATAGATACGGTAAATAAATATGCAATAGCATCTATGTCATAAGGCAAATGAAATTTAAAACCACAATGATATACCCCTGTACATCGACTAGAGTGGCTATAATTAAAAGAAAAAAAACTGATATACTAAATTCTGATAGAGATGCGGAACAACAGGAACTCTGATTCATTGCTGGAGGAAATGAAAAATGGCACAGCCATTCTGGAAGACATTTTGGCAGTTCCTAACAAATTTAAACATAGTTTTATCATACGATACAGAAATCACATTCCTAGGGATATGTATGCCAAACTGATTGAAAACTTATGTCAGCACAAAAACCTGTGCACAAATGTGCAGCTTTCTAATGGTCAAAACTGGTAAGCAATTAAGATGCCCTTTGATAGATGAATGGATAAACAAAGTGTGCTACACCCATACAATGGAACATCATTCAGTGATAAAAAGTAATGAGCTATCAAGCCATGAGAAGACATGAAAAAAAATTTCATGCATTTTGGTGAACAAAAGAAGCCAGTCTGTAAAGGCTACGACTGCCTGATTCCACCTATATGATATTCTAGAACAGGCAAAACTATCATCAGACTATCAGTGGTTCAATGTAGTGGTAGTTGGTAGCTGAGGGATGAATGGGTGAAGCACAGGGGAGTTTTCAAGTAATGAGACTATTCTGTTTGATACTGTAATGGTGGACACATGACTTGATGCATTTTCAAAACCCATTGAACTGTACAGCATAGAGGCTGACTGTCGTGTAAACTATGGACTTAGATAACAATAATGTGTTAGTATTTGTTTATTAATTGTAACAAATGTATCACACTAATGCAAGATCTTAATAACAGGGGAAACTGGGATGGTGGACTATAATAGGACACTCTTGTACGCTGCTCAACATTTCTGTAAATTTAAAACTACTCTAAAAAAGTTTGTTAACTAAAAAAATACTGAATTGTGTGTCACAGTGACATAAAACTCACTTCCATCCCAGAATATGCTTTTCATGCCCTGCCTCACAAGGAAGGAAGCCCAAACACAAAAAGGCTCTGAAAAAGAAAGGAAATGGAAGATAAATGGAGATTTTTGACTAATATATTCCAAGAAATCCCTTCAGTTTGGTAGCATCTTTGAAGTATCAGCCCCCAAATTCCTACTTGGCCCGAGCTATGACTTGACCTGGAACAGTTCTCCCAGTCACAGACCTAGTTAACACCGCACATATCCCCCTGGCTCAGCCTTCTCACACCCCCATGCCCCACTGTTTTGTCACAGGGCCACAGCTTATGCTGTTGCTGTAATGTGCCATGCCCTTCCTCTCTCACTTCCATCTGCATAAATCCTACTCATCCCTAAGACCCACTTACAATACCACATTCCTTTAAGCTTTAAGCCATTTCTTGATATAGCACCTGCCACCTTCCTATGCCTTTCCTTGACATTCCAAGCCTTGGTGATAGCATTTGACACAGCAATTGGTGTTCCCTAAATAACCTTTGTTCATCTCTCTCTCTCTTCTCCAATTAAATCATCCATCCTCCTTTTGTTTTTGTTTTTGTTTTTGTTTTTGTTTTTGTTTTTTTCTCCAGAGAAAAAAGCCTCAGGAGATGGAATGGATAGCAGTCGGGAAATAGCTGAAGGTCATGATGTTGGACTGACGATTCGCACAACATACAAGTGAAGAAGAAAATAAAATGAGACATATAGAAAACAAGAAATTTTAAGGTGGTTCAGAGGAACAGGAGAGAAACAATGAAGAGGAGACATTTATGATATAAGCAATATTTCCAAAACTGAAGAAATATTTCAGCTTTTGTATAAAAAGAGCCCACCAGGTAAGCACCAGCGTTAATAAAAAGGAATCCACACCAAAACATACTCTGGAAAACGTACTATTTCATAATTTCTTCACTCACTTGGTCAAGTGTTTTAGTCTTTCTTATCCTGGATTTCCCTTAATTCTGGAAGCCCTGGCATTTTCCTTGTTCCTTGCAGACAGATCAACTTAGGTTTAGAAGTGGGAAATCCTGCTCAGGGAGAAAGAAAATACATAGTTGCTTAGGCTGGGAACAAAGTAGTGCCAGAGATCAGTCCCAGCTAATGGGTAAGCAGAAACAAGATAGGAAGAAGAGGAAATATTCAAAGAGGACGAACAAAGGAAAGACAGAGACCATGAAAGAATGTTTGGGTTCTAAAAGGCTTTTTATAATAGTACTGGAAATGTAAAGTAGTAAACAAATATAATCCAGTGTTTTAAGTCCTATAATATAAGCCAGAGACAAGATACAGACTGGCAAAAAAGAGAAAAAACTCCAGTGGTTCTCAAATGCAAGCCCTTGGACTGGCTGCATTAAGAGTCATGTGGAACCTGTAAAAACAGTTTACTGGGCCCATCAGCAGAACTTCTATTTAACAGGTCAAGAGTAGAGGTTGGGGATTTTTATTGGCAGTCACAAATTCACCAGGACCACACAAAACAAACACATCTTTCCACTCATTTATGTGTTCTTCACAATTTTTTCATCAATGTTTTATGCTTTTCAGTATACAGATCTCTCACCTCCTTGGTTACATTTATTCCTAGCCATTGTATTGCTTTTGATGATATTGTAAAGGGGATTGTTTTGTTAATTTCTCTAATTGCTATCTCAGATAGTTCCTTGTTAGTGTATAGATACGTAACTGATGTTTTCTATATTGATTTTGTACTCTACAGCTTTACTGAATTTATTAGGTCTAACTTTTTTTTTTTTTTTTTTTTTTGGTCTCCTCAGATGCCTAATGCAGGCTAATTGGAAGACTTGACCTTCAGGATGCAGCTGAGAAAGTCAGGGCATTAGGTACACAATCCAGCCTTTATCATGGAAAAACTGAGAGCTGGGTGTTTGTGCCTACTCACTCTGCTGAGTCAGAGGGAACAGTCACTGGGAGTGCCTTTGTGCCCATGTATACTTATTACTTATATAATTTTAGATCTTTTAAAAAAAACTGAGAGATTATGTGACATGATGGAGACATTAGCTAACACTACAATGGCAATCATATTGCTATAAGTAAATGTGTGAGATCCACACGTAGTACACCTTAAACTTACATAATGTTATACGTGAAATATATTTCAATAGACTTAAACAAACAAACAAACAAACAACAAAGAAATGTATTTTTAAAAGCTGAGAGAGGGAGGGGAGAAGATAAGATGGTAGAGGAGTAGAGAGACCCTAAGCTTGTGTTGTCCCCTGAACACAGCTAGATAGTTCTCAAACCTTTCCGAACACGGAAGAAATCGATCAGAGATCTGAAGAGAACAAAAACTGCAAGACTACAAGTAGAAAAGGAACCACCGTCTGGAAGGTAGGAGGTGCGGAGAGTTTACTGGGGGAGATACTGCCCTGGGTACAGCCACGGGGACGGAGCCTGCTTTTGCAGGCTTCCTCAAAGTAGTATAAGTATCGGAGTGCAAAATCTGAACTTTTACCAGTCCACTACCATGGGGGGAAGTGCCTGGCTTAAAGGTGCTCAAGTGGTGTAGCTGCGCAAAATCCCAGGATTGACAGCGTGGTCTGAGGAAACCTTGGGTCACAAAAAAGACTGGACCTGGATGTGCCAACATGCTATGCTGTTTCCAGGTTTAAGAGAGGGGACTTCCTCTAGTTGAGGGCAGCGAGCATGCAGGGGTGCCGGCTTTCTGCTCTGTTTTGACATAAACTCTGTGAACAGCTGCGCAGTGGCGCCACTGCATTTCTCCGCATGGGCGGGCAAAAGGGAGGCGAGACCCTCCCCCGGAGGAACAGTGTGGGTTAGCACCATGGCAGTCCCTAAAACTTGGAGTTTTGAAACTCTGTTGCGTGCCTGAGAGGAAAGAAGAAAAGAAAAGAAAAAGAAAAAAGAAAAGAAAAGAAAAGAAAAGGAGAAAAAGAAAAAGAAAAAGGAAGAAAAAGAAAAAAAAAGAAAAGAAAAAAAAGCTTGGACACAGGCAGGATGAACACGGGGTTCAGTCCAAAACCGGGGACAAAAGAGGGGTGAGTAATTGCGCTTTTGTGAGGTTTCCCTGAAGAGTGGGGGCGCAAACTTTCAGCTCCAGGGCTGTAAAGCGGGGCGCCGCCAAACGTATTCCACCCTTCCGAGCGGAAAGCCCTCAGGGAGCATAATAGCGCCACCTAGTGGAGGCCAGTGTCATTTACACCAAGCTCCGCCCCCCCTCCCCCCTGCACCCTGGAGGTGCATTTCCACTGCAATGCTTCAGCCTGAGAATCAGTGCAGCAGGCACCTCTCCCAGAAGACCAGCACAACTTGCTTGTACCAAATCTACTGATAGGATCTAAGGTCTGTTTTACTTTTATTATTATTTTTCATTATTTTTCCTATTTTTCCAATTCCTTTTTTGTCACTCTTTATTTTTATATATACATATACCTTTATTTTTTATTTTATTGTTTTTTTATTGTTTTCATTTATTTTATTGTGTATATTTTTTCATTTTTGGATCTAGATTATTTTATTTATTTAATGCTTATTTTTGAGAGAGAGAGAGAGAGAGAGAGAGAGAGAGAGAGAGAGACACCAAGTGTGAGCAGGGGAGAGGCAGATACAGAATCTGAAGCAGGCTCCAGGCTCTGAGATGTCAGCATAGAGCCCAGCGCTCTAAATGCTTAATGCACATTTCTCTAAGCCTCTATTAATTTGTCTTTATACTTGTTTTCTCTCTGATTTTAGGATTGCCTCATCTCTACCAATCTCTCTTTAAGTTCACTTTCTTCTGCCAAAACAAATTTATTCTTGAGGCTCTCTTGTGAATTTTTCATTTCAGTTATTCTACTTTTCATATCCAGAAGTTCCATTTGGCTTCAGTTTATAATTTTTCTTTCCAGATCGTCT
Organism: Acinonyx jubatus; assembly: GCF_027475565.1. Taxonomy (NCBI): domain Eukaryota; kingdom Metazoa; phylum Chordata; class Mammalia; order Carnivora; family Felidae; genus Acinonyx; species Acinonyx jubatus. The sequence goes on from NW_026463983.1 coordinate 28,773, forward strand.
CTGTTTTGAGACCTTGTCATCATACCTTCCTTTCTTTAAACGTAGTTTCCTTTAGTTATTTGAACACAGGTATAATAGGTGCTTTGATGTCTTTTTCTGCTATATCCAATTCTGGGTGCTCTCACAGGCAGTTTGTGTTGCCTGATTTTTTTACACTGTGCATAGGTCACACCTTCCTATTTCTTTCTAGACCTCATGATTTTTGTTGAAAACTGGGGAGTTTAGGTAGTATATTGTAGCAAGTCTGGTATTGATCTCCCTGGGTTGTTGTTTGCCTATTTGTTTAGTCATGTGGCTGGACAAGATCAGTGAAGTCTATTTCGCTGCAATGTGCAGCTTCTGATGTCACCACCACCAAAAGGGCACAGCCTTGGGCGTGCACACGGTCCCCCTGACTCCCCTCTCCCCCATGGGTAACTGTTGTTTGGGCCAGGATGTTTTTCATGGTCTCTTTTCCTGGTAGTTTTGTTAAACTTCGGGATAGACTGACTCTAGTGGTTTCATATCCGTTAGCCTCCATTAATTTTCAGCTGCTTGCTTTCTTCTTATCAACAATGCCCTGGGCAATAAATGGATCCACAGTCAGATCCTATTAACTTTGGGACCCTTTGCAGGGGAGAGTCTTTCAGGTCACTCTTTGATGCCCGCTCCAACTCTAGGAGGTTTCTTCTTAGGGATCTCTTTCCCTCCTTCTGTTAAACTTCCAAATGGCCTACCGTTTGGCTTGGTCCCCTCACAGAGCTACCAGACCCCTCCTAAAGACTACTGAGATCTCCATTCTTGTCAACCGTACCCTTAGGCCTGAACTTCCCCATGCTGTTCCAAATAAATTCAGTCGCATTAAGACAGTCTCCCTTAGAAAGAGCTACAGAGTTCGCTTTAGTTATAGCCTCTCCCCTTGGGCAGCACTCCTGCTGCTCCAGAACTTGTAGTGAGGACAGTGGCTCTCTTCCCTCAGGGTGATACCCCTGCTCTACAAACAGCACTCTAGGTCAGGCTGGTAGCTCTCAATCTAGCCAGCTTTACTCCCCTGGTGTGGAAATTCTATCTTATAAGCGAGCTGGGGCAAGGGTGATTAGGGCCCCGTATTCTCAGCTTGTCACACCTGGAGTATTTCTTTGTCCTATGAATGGGGGCCAGGTGAGGTAAGGGAGCAGCAGTTCTCCCACCTGCACTTGAGTGAAATAGAATTTCTGAAATGCGGCACTGAGAATGAGGGGAAGAGAGTCTGGCAGCCTGCCTCTCCCCTGGAGACATAGTAGCTCCAAAGTGGGAGGGCAGGAGAAGGCGCTCCAGCTTCTTGGCTATAGCTAGCCAGAGTTTCCATCATACTGAGCCAGGAGGGAGAAGAGCAGAAGAGTAAATTGTGGCTCAGATGCCACAGTCTCTCATTGTTCTCATTGATATTTAGTAGATTTGCATGAATTAATGTTTCTCCATTTGCTATATACTCCTTGAACAATTTCTAGAGGCTTTAAGTGATATTTTATATGTGTAACTTTCACCAGTTTGATTTTTTTTTTCCTCTGGCAAATGTATGGTGACAGATGGTGGCTACACTTGTGATGAGCACAGTATGATGTTTAAACTTGTTGAATCGCTATGTTGTACACCTGAAACTAATGTAACATTGTGGGTCAACTACACTCCATTTTTTTAAGTATAAAAATAACTAAATCATAGTAAAACACAACCAACAAATCTTGTGCATTAATGCCAAGAGTACTCAAAGTTTGTAGCCTTAAACACATTTACTACAGGGGAAAAAAACTGAATATTCATGGAAAAAAATTACTCAACTTGAGAAGCTAGAAAGACACCCACAAAATAACTACAAAGAGAAGAGTATTAATAAACATAAAACAGACATTTGTCAAGTAAGAACTAAACGTAAAATAGTAACCCATCCAACCGATATCTGGTTCTTTGTAAAGACAACCAAATAGAGACACATTTGCCAGATGTGATTAAAAGTAAGAACAGAGAACAGTACCAGGAATTAGGAGGTTTTGAAGGCATTTTAAAAACTTTAAGAATGTTTGCACAAATTGATTCCAGTGAATTCTAATAACATAATTATTACAATTGGCCTAAGGAAAAGAAACATGAATACAGCAATAATTAATAGAGACTGAAACTAGTAAAAAGACTCCTAAAACGAAACTATAATCGATAATACTGCAGATGATTATAGTACAGCTGATCATTATGCAGATAACTAGCACATTATATATGTTGTTTCATTGCACTAAAAAAAAAAAACACAAAAAAAGTGAAGGCCACCTAAATTATTTTTCTAGTTTAGCATAACTCTGATGCCAAAACCTGACAAGAATTCACCTCAGTTTAGAAAATGGATGCCAGTCATTAAAACAGTGCGATTCTGATGCAGAAATAGACAAATCGATCAATGTAACAGAATCTTCCACGCATATATGAGAACTTAATTTACGATAAGCTGTCATTTCAAGTCTATGGAGAGAAGTCGCAATGGAGACAGTTGTGGCTATGCATTTATTTACTTTTTAATATATTTTTTAAATTTTTTAACACTTATTTATTTTTGAGACAGAGCATGAACAGGGGAGGGTCAGAGAGAGGGAGACACAGAATCCGAAGCAGGCTCCAGGCTCCGAGCTGTCAGCACAGAGCCTGACACGGGGCTCGAACTCATGAACTGAACCGTGAGATCATGACCTGAGCCGAAGTCGGACACTTAACTGACTGAGCCACCCAGGTGCCCCATATCCATTTAGAATAGTATACACATTCTTGTAATAAAGCATTCACACACATACAAAAGCATCCCAGTTGACTAAATGTGCTTACCTTGAGAAAGCAAACCTTAAGAGCATCAGAAGGAAACTTCAGATTGTTTTTATAATATTGGGTAGGAATGGGCTTCTTTAAATAATACCAAATGTGGAACACGTAAAAATACTCAGGCTGGACTATCTGTATGATGAAAGAAACCATCATCAAAGGTAAAAGATAACAGAGTTCCACCTACTAGAGGACAGCTGAAGAAACTCCACAGACACAGTCCCTAGAGAAACAAGCAAATTTGGTAAAAACAAAAACAGAAACAACACACACACACACACACACACACACACACACACAGCTATTTTAAAAATAACTATTAAATGTCTCTGGAAATTGTCCTAAGAATGTACAGCAAATGAAGAAACATTTATTCAAAAAATCTCTACTAAACTGGTGAGAACAGAGAGAGTCTGACATTGGAACCATGATCTGCTCCCTCCCACCTACCTCTCCAGCTCCTTTTGATGTTAGTCCACTCCAGGTAGGTATCACCAGGAAGATGTGGCTCCTTCTCCCCTCAGCTCCCAATTATTGGTTACCCATACCTTACCAGTAAGGGCAGGACACCAGTATTTCTCATCCTCCAATTCCAAATTGAAGAGGCTAAAGTCTTAGTGAGTGAGGCCAAGAGGTCAGGGGCTTCTTTTCTCCAGCCAGTCCCCACTCAGAGGATTGAGGGGCTACACTGGCCACAGCAGGCTGAGAATACTGCAGTCCTGATGGCTCTTGCCCCAGTTTGATCACAAGACACAGGTTCCAAATATAAGCAGTGAGCCTAGAAGACCAGAGGCTACTGCCCAACCCAGAGTCCAGAATAGTGGCTCAAAATTTTTTTCCCAAGGAGAAGCATTCCACAAGAAAGAGAGCTCCTAAGCTCTCCCCCAAAGGAACAGACTTTATCTGAAACAGAGTGGGAGAATTCAAGCCTAAGAGAGCTCTTGAAAATAATAGCTCCTCTAAATTAAGAACAATAAGCAAAACCTTAGGCCAGCTATAGGTTCACCAGGGAGAACCAGGGAGAAAGACAGCCAAGAAGAGGCCTCCTGGGGTCTGAACAAACCTCAGAGAAGCTGCTAAAGAATATTCCCACCTGAATTTAATCAGATCAGGTTGTGGCACTATTCATGCACCAGGGCACTGTTGAAAACAATTAACAACGAAATTGGCGATTAGTGGAGCCTAACAGGTGAGTGTAATAACAAATGAGGTAGACAGCTTAGCAGAGGGATCAGAGAAGGAGACAAAAAGAGCCCTGCGAACATTCCTGTCATTCCAGAGTGGCCCTGTGTACACCCAAGTCTGCAGGGACTGAGGAGCTGCGACAAAGACTTCATACTTTGGGGTAAACAGACATAACTAAAAGAGTCTAGCCAAGTCACTAGGTAATTAAACAAGCAAATAGCAGCAAAAACAAGCCCGGGGGGGGGGGGGGGAAACGGAACCTGCATCCAGAGTGCTAAAATATATTAACCTCACTGCTCAATTAAGAAAAAAATGATGGGATATCCAAAGAAGCAGGAACGTGTGGCTCATTTACAGGAACAAAAACAAGCAATGGAAACTGCCTGTGAAAGGGCTGGTATGTTGGATTTAACAGAAAAAGTCTTCAACCCAGCCAATATTAATATGTTCTAAGAATTGAAGGAAATCATGCTTAAAGAAGTAAACTATGATGACATTTCTCATTAAACAGAGACTACCCATAAAGAGATACAGATTATAAAAAGAACCAGATGGATAGTTTGGAGTTAAAAATTTCATTAACCAAAGAGTTTACTACAGGGACTCAATAATATATTGGTGTTGGCAGAAGAAATAACGCAAAATTGAAAATAGAGTTATGCAATCCTAAAATCAGAGAGAAAAAAAGAATGCAGTAAAATGAACATCGTGTCAGAAACACGTGAGATACCTTTAAAAGCACCAACCTACAAGTAATGAGATTACCAAAAGGAGAGGCCACAAGAGGTAGTGCAAAAAATATCCAACGAAATAATGACTAAAAGTGTCTAAGTATCTTAATCTACACATCCAGGAAGAACAAACAATTCCAAGTAGTATAAATATGAAGAGATCCATGTCCAGACACATCATAGTAAAAATGCTGAGGGCCAAAGTCAAAGAGAAAGTCTTGAGAGCATCAAGAGAAATGTTAACTCATCACTTACAAGGTAAACCCATTAAGATTAACAGGCGATGTCTTATTAGGAAAACAAATTAAAATGGAGTCCAGAAACAGCGGGATGACATATTCGAAGTGCTGAACGAAGAAAACAAAACAAAACAAACAAGAAAAACACCCTGTCAACTAAAACTCTTCTATCCTGCAAAATTGTCTTTCAAAAGCAAAAGCAGAAGAAAAACTCCCAGATAAACAAACACTGAGAGAATTCAATTGCTGGCAGACTTATTTGCAAGGAATAGTAAAAGAATTTCTTCAGACTAAAAGCAAGCAAGCCTAGATGTAAAATTAAATATGCATTTAAAAAAAAAACAAAGAACACTGGCAAAGGCAATTCTACAATTATAAAATAAAGTATAAAATGCATAAATTTTCTTCTCTATCCTCTGTTTTATTTTTTTTAAAATTTTTTTTCAACATTTATTTATTTTTGGGACAGAGAGAGACAGAGCATGAACGGGGGAGGGGCAGAGAGAGAGGGAGACACAGAATCGGAAGCAGGCTCCAGGCTCTGAGCCATCAGCCCAGAGCCTGACGCGGGGCTCGAACTCACGGACCGCGAGATCGTGACCTGGCTGAAGTCGGACGCTTAACCGACTGCGCCACCCAGGCGCCCCATCTATCCTCTATTTTAAAAAGCAGTTTTATAAATTAATATGGATATAATTGGCTGGTTGGGCATCTAATTTTTGAAGTGTAAATATATTTGACAATAATAGCACAAAGGAGGTAGGTGGGAGCAGAGTTGTATTTGACTAAGGAAATGCCACAAGATGGTAATTCAAACCCACAGGAAGAAATGAATAGAACTACCTTGGTTTAATAACAAACTCTATAATTATGTACTTGCTCTTTTCTCTTCTCTCAACTTCTTTAGTAGACATACATCCAAACGTTACTTATATAAATTCTCATAACAAAAATGGTTGGGTCTGTAATAAGCATGAATTTAATATGTATAACAATATTACAACAGGGGTGCCTGGGTGACTCAGTCGGTTAAGCGTCTGACTCTTGGTTTTGGCTCGGGTCATGATCTCATGGTTCTTGGGTTCGAGCCTCACATTGGGCTCAGCACTGCTGGTGCGGAGCTTGCTTAGGATTCTCTCTCTCTCTCTCTCTCTCTCTCTCTCTCTCTCTCTCTCTCTCTCTCTCTTCCCTCCCCTGCTAGCTCTCTCTCTCTCTCTCTATCTCCCTCTCTCCCCAAAATAAAATAAGTAAATTAAAAAAAAAAACTATATTATCACAAAAATGTGGAACAGTGTATAGAGCTCCATTAAAAACATTTCAATGTATCCCTGGAATTAATATAAACCTGGAAGAGATTCTCATAATTTAAAATGTTATGGAAAGGCCTAGAGAGAGCACTAATAAATAACTTTAAAAATAATAAAACAACACTAGAAAATATTTGCTTAATAAAAAAAGAAAGCATTGAAGCAGGAATAAAGAAACAAAATTATTTGAGACCTATAGAAAAGAAAAGGTAAAATGCAGGCATTAATCTAACTTTATCAATAATAACATCAAATGTGAGTGGACTAGACAATCCAATCAAGAATCAGAGATTGTCAGATTGGAAAAAAAAAGGGAGATCCAACCATATACTGTCTACAAGAGACACATGTTAGATTTGAATTTACCTACAAGTTAAAAGAAAAAGGATAGAAAAACATGTATTATGGAAGCAGCAATTATAAAAGGCTATGTTGTCAATGCCAGTATCAGGAAAAAAGACTATAAAGCAAAAAAATATTACTACAAATAAAGGGAAATTTTTATAATTTAAAAAGTCCATTACAGGGAAGTTATAAACATTATAAACATATATGCACTTCAAAACAGAGCCCCAGAACATGTAAAGCAAAGGCCAACAGCCAAGGCCATCCAGGCAAGCAGCAGCAGGGTGGGTCAGTAGTGAAAACACTGTTCAAATGTTGGAGGGGAAATGTGGCAGAAGACACTGAGAGCTCACCCACACTGACCAGACAGTGGAGGTATGAAAGGGAATGAAAGATAGGAGGAGACTGATTGATGTACATATATTTAAGTGACAAACATGGTCAAAAGTTTGAGAGATATACTTTATGATTGCTTGTATAATTAAGTTTGACCTTCATATGTCACCATTTGGGACTTTTGCAAAGGAAATCTTCTAGTGATTAATGATAAATGGGTCCAGGCAGAATCCCCTTCATCTTTTTCTTCTCCCTAAATCCAGTATCTATCGATTTGATGGTGATTGGAGAACCTTGGACATTTTGCTATTAAAGAATCCTTTCCCCCTCCCTTCCTGCTACTGGCACTGCTGTGTATTAAGAGAAGCAAAAACAAAAAATAAATTCCTTGGCCCTTCAAACATAGATTCTGTGATATAATTGTACCTGCAACAAAGTATTCATACTGGGATCTTATTTTTATATAATATTCACATATTTGTTCCTTTAATTGGTATTAAATAACATAATTAATAAAATGGCAACATGTTTTCATAATTTGAAAAAATAAATAAAAATTTATCTCCTGTCAAATAAAATACAAATACAGTAAAATACAAAAATAAAATACAAATGAAGGAGAAGCTTTATTCAAAGGATTATTGTAAGGAGAAGGGGTGGGGGTAGGCACCATTATTAACAGGGAGAATAAGAGCAGAAGTACCTCCAGAGTTAGGTCAACTGGCTTTCTTTTGTAGAGAGGACACAGAGAACCCAGCATGGGGGAAGGAAATGAAGGCTGGTGTAAACTGACAGTGGATCAAGGAATGCTTGTCCCTGGGGCCAGCCTGCTCTCAGAAGGGGATGTGTGCTGGCTCAGACTGAGGGGGGGTATCAAAGTTCAGAAACCCAGGGAAAGGACAGAACCATAAGCAGAGTCTGATTAACAAGTATTTTGCTCCAGTTGTTCAGGAAACATGAGTAGTTCATAATCATTTATGGGCTAAGGAATGGGAATATGGAGGGACCATGTCTCGTTTTGTCATAGCACACAAGGGGGCACCTGTGAACCCTGTCTGTGTCATAGGGAGAACGATGACTCCTTTAAGTAAGCAGTTTCCTGGAACATAATGTGGGGAGATCTCTCAACTTTCATTGTTTTCCAGGATCACAGGGCATCAGCAAAGTCCAATATTGTCAGTCCATGCAAAATCCTTCCCACCAATGTTTATAGCACCTTAATTCGTAATTGCAAAATGGTAGCAACCAAGATGTGCATCAATAGGTGAATCTATGATCTTGGTGCATCCATATGATGGAATACTATTTGGCAAAAGAAAGGAATAATATTTCAAGCCACGGAGAGATATGGATGAATCCTAAATTCCTATTGCTATGTGAAATAAGCCAGTCTCAAATGGATATATATATATATATATATATATATATATATATATATATATTTAGTGTGATCCAATTAGAAGAAATTGTGGAAAAGGCAAAACTAGTGATAGGAATGTGATTAGTGCTTAGAAGGAATTGTGGGAGGGTAACTTGAATGGGTAAAGGAAAGTTTATATTTTAGCACAGTGAGTTAATGAAATGGTGGTTACATGACACTATGCATTTGTCATAATCCATAGTAATTTACTGCACAAATATTGAAGGTTTGCGTATGCACAATTTAAACATATTATTAAGGATACCAGGAGATATCAGGGTGAAATGCAGAATGTAATAAAGGAATCTAACCACAATTGTGTATAGAAAAAACTACACTAAATGTAGAGAAACAGTGCTGCCCTAATTACCTTTGGAAATGAAAGTCTGTAAGGCTGAAAAGAAAATAATTATATATGCAATGTACACTAGTGGAGAAATTTGTTGCCTGTGGTTGTACAAGTTAAGAAAACAGATACCATTATGCATGTGTACTGGAACTGGACAATTCATTGAAAGAATGGCAGATAATGAAGGGTAGAGGTGAGAATGATCCATGCAATAGTAAATTAGAGTTGGGATACATCAGTATGTATTCATATTTAGGTTAATATAGAAATTTATGCTTACATATAGAAATTTTTATAGAAATGTGCATATCTGTGAATTAATATACACACATATATTTCTTTTGTCAGCTGAGAGGGTCTAGAAGTCTCTTTGTCTAAACAGCAACGAGGACACCTGGTTCACAGATATTGGTTTCTAATAGCTTTTCCTAATAAAAGGAAACTATTCTTTGGAGAATTAGCTTATTCAAGTATCCTGAAAATGAAAGATAGGGCTGGGATAAATGCAACATGAAAATGTGCCAGGTGAGCCTGAAAGCAAGGAATTAGTAAAAAAGAAACCTCATAGGGGCACCTGGGTGGCTCAGTCAGGTGTCGGACTCTTGATTTTGGATTGGGTCATGGGATCGAGCCCTGCATCTGGCTCTGCACTGAGCATGGAGCCTGCTTAGGATTAGGATTCTCTCTCTCTCTCTCTCTCTCTCTCTCTCTCTCTCTCTCTCTCTCTCTCTCTCATTCTCTTGCTTGCTCACTCTCTCCCCCTCCCCCACTCTCTAAAAATAAATAAAAAATAAACTTAAAAAAAGAAGGGACACCCCTATAATAAGGGTATATACCAAAGGGTCCTAGGAGCCAACTGACAGTGCTCCTAATGGCAAAAATTGGAACAGTTTAATAAAATATTGTCTTATTACTCAAGTATTATTTAAAAATCCATCAGAACATCATGAAATAAATAGATAAGTAGATAAACACAAATAAATTAAATAAATAAATAAATAAATAAATAAATAAATAAATAAATAAAGGGACACAATTAGATGTTCGATGCTGAAGAATTCCAAAGAATTAATACATATATGTTTCCCTCATGGAAAGTATGTATAACTCTCCACCAGTTAGTTAAGTGTGGTCTGTTCTTAATCACTTCCATATATTAGAGTGGGGAAAGGTGTAAAAGAATAACTTTACAATTGGAGAAACCTGAGAAACAATACTATAACCAGAAGATTAAGGTCTGCTTCAACAATCATAACTTACGTTCATATTATGTACTCTTGATTTGATTTGATGAAAATGGAATAATGTGGTTTTCTCCCATAACTTACAACACCAGTTTAATCATGAGGAAAACAGATAAACCCCAATTGATGGATATTCTACAAAATATCTTACCTATAATCCTCTAAATTGTCAAAGTCATCCAAAACAAGGGAAGCCTGAAAAACTGTCGCAGCCAAGAGAGGCCTGAAGTGACATGAAAACTAAATGTTATATGATAGGCAGAATGGGCTCTCATAACAGTAAAAGAACATTAGAAAAAAAAATAAGAATACAGTACAGACTTAAGCTTCTTCTGCCTTTCAGGTACCACCAGCAAGGAATAGTTGGGGCTCCAGGGGCTTAGCATCACAAAGGCTCTGTAAATTACATTTTCCTAAGAACTAGAGCCTCAGAGAGATCAGGATCTGCATGCTAAACCTAAACAAGGCACTACCTTCTAAAATAAAATATTTACAGAGTCCCAGAGACTGCTATGGTAAAGGCCAAAGTATCAAAGATGCAATAGAAAATAACTCATTATAGTGATAAAGGAAATTTTCAACTTTTAATGCTTACAGGCCTGTACTTTAACTTTTGCCAAAGTCAGAATGCCTTCAAAGCATGGGCTCTATTTCTGTCCCAAGCACACATTGCACATCTTCTTCATTAACAAATAAGCAGAAACATTTCAAAGTAAAGATAACATTTCAAACTAAAGATAAAAGTCACCCTAAGTTCCCATGCCTCTGAAGCCTGCAACCTTGCACATATTAAAAGCATAAGATACACTTTGTAATTTTCTGGAATGTCCTTAGTTGTGATGGTTTGTAACTTTTGCTGTGACAAAAATATGTATAACCCTGTATTAAACATGACTTCTCCTGAGCTCTCTCTTCTTTTTGAAGATTGTGTATCCCAGGCAGCTGTCCTCACTTGGGTTCAAATAAAACTCTCTTCTTTTTTTATTTTTAGGATTTCTAAAAATTTTGTTCATTTTTTATTGAAAGTTATTGCCTTAGTTGGAAGGATGTCAGAGAAACTTGCCTGAGAACATTTGGGGTCCTCTGAAACTTGGCCATCAATACTTGTGCCCCTCTGACCCCTCAGCACCACACAGATGTATCTGGTGAGTTCTCCTGATAGCTGCACCTCTGCAATTTGAGTTGCTTGTCATGACTTTTATTTGAGCTGTTAAAGGTTACCATTGGAATAATGTAGAGGGGAGAGTTGATGGGGTGGTTGACTTAATTTGGCATTGTACTATTTGATGTTATTAATATAAGGCTTGAATAAATCTTCTGACTAGAAATATTAGAGACTGAATCTCTCAACTCCCAAGAGAAGGGACACTTGCTCCTACAGGCCAAATGGCACTTTCAGGTGACTGAAAGCCTAGGGGAAGTGTCTGATAATATTCCTCAAGACCTGTAGTGGTCCCAGAGGAAATTCCCATTTCATAAGGTAACTAACAATTGGCTCATCCAGGGACACACACATAAAGATTCATCATCCAGTTCCCCCTACATGGTCTCAGACCCCACTGGTAGAAACCAAAACACATAACAGGGTGTATCATGGCCATTTGGAAGTGGCACTCACAACCAGAACCCTCTTGATCAATCACATTTAATGTCCTTAGATCTTATTCAAGCCTTACTCTAAAAATAAACTAAAAGGAATGGAGAACCATGCTTCAAACAATGGAATGACCCCTGGAAAACCAATAACCATTCACAGGAAACTCTGGGTGGCTGTATGTATGGTACATATGAGCCTATCCTTGCAAGTGCTTACTTAAATGGGAAGATTTAAGGATAACCTGAGTCTCAGATGGCCCAAATGGGGTTCTTTGGACATGTCTGAATTAGTTTCTTGTGCATACTATTAGAGACAGCCAGCTAGAAGACTAAGTAACCAGAAACTAGAAAGCTATTTGGTGAAGTCAATGAAGCCCCTGGCTTTTGGGGAGAAACCAATAATCACAGAGATACTCTGGCTTCATTTGGTTTGTTTGTAGCTGCACCTTTTGGTATTTTTGCACAAAACTGGCCATGTTTTAATTGGAAATGGAAAATAACAATTAATGGATCCATAAATTATAATGCTGTCTTACAATTAGATTTGTGTTAATAAAAGTGGGATATTTGGAAATTGGCTCTTTAGTGTCCTCTCCACAAATATTAATGAAACTTAGACTAAAGTTTGCATCCTGTGTATATGTGTCTATGTGTTATAAACGTGAGGTATTATCTCTACCTCCACATGGAATTGTTAAAATTAATTCGTAAAAGAGCTCTATTTAATTGGTTTAAAGACAAGTGCTTATAAAAATTGGGTATTCTAAAACTCAAAATGATAATAACTAATCCAAATGATTTTCAAGTTCACATGATCAGAGATAAAATTCCCTACATCAAGACTTATTTACTCCATAATAAAGATGCATCACAGGAAGGACCTGACTGATGGCCCAAAGAGACAAAGATGAACAAAGTTTAACACACTTGACCTCCTTACCAATAGTCAGAGTGGGGAAGAGGAGGAGGAAGGCAGGCAGACACTAGAAATCCTAATTCACCCCTGCTCTCCAGGCACAACCACCAGAACCAATGCCCAATCTACTGCCTTCTCCTCTGCCTCTTCCAGAGGGCTGAAAGGCAACCAGACAGGAGACAGAAATTACAAAATGATTTTACTCCAAAATTGTAAATCTGCCTCCAGCCATGCCAGGGCCACCCCTGCTGTCTTTGCCTCTGCCTCTTCCTATTCCTGCACCACCACCCGGGCTGCTCACACAGGCAGCTCATATACCATTCTTGGAGCCTCAAGTGCCATAAGCCCCTTCTCCTACCCTCACTATGAAGGAGCAAAAAGTACCCCCAGCTGTAGGCCAACCTCCTTATGTGGTTCAAACTGACGCACCTCCCAAATCAACATGAAGGAGTCCAAGGGTTCCCCTGGACTTAATCCACTCCCTTCAGATTTCCCCACAGGAGCTCCAAATAAAATCGACAAGTGGAGAAAAAACTGATTGACTTTTTAGTGGACACAGGTGCAAAATATTCAATATTAAAGCTAATTTAAGGTTGTTGGT
>NW_026463984.1:0-41180 GCF_027475565.1 Acinonyx jubatus
ACTATTTAAATCTTGGGAAAGTTTTAATGTTCATGCCTAAATAGGATTATGGATCATTATAGAACTTAAACTTATTTATTTAACCAAGGTGACGAGAGATTCCAAAGGCCAATAGATAGGGTACTATACTTGTTAGTAAAACTTAGCTCCTTTAACATTGTGATGTTTTAACTTTCTTAACAAACCAAAGACCTGCTAAAGGCAAAACAGGGAACCTTTGGTTTTCTGGGCAAGCAAAACAAAAGAGAAAACAAGATTTATGTTTTCTTACCAAGTGCAAACTAACAATCCAAGAAAGATATTTTTAGCAGAGAGAAAGCAGAATTGTAATCTTCTAACTGTGTACCTCTAGAATCCGTTCATTTTGTGGTGCCTGCGGAGCACAGTTGCTTGAGCGTCTCACTCTTGATTTTGGCTCAGGTCATGGGATCAAACCCCGAGTCAGGCTATGCACTAAGCGTGGAGCCTGCTTGAGATCCTCTCTCTCTGCCCCTCCCCCATGTGTGCACATACTGTCTCTCTCAAATACGAAATGAAGAAAGTCCATTCATTTCAATGTTAGTCTGTGCTGATGACATATGAAATTATTGTCCAGAGACTACCCTTCACAAACTTCCTACAACTTTCTTTCGCACTCAGATTTTGTCCCAAGCCATTTCTTTCCAAACAACCAATCTCATTTTAGGAGAAAATTACTTTCTTTTACCTCAACAAAAAGTATTCCCATTCATCACGTCTTCCTTACACATCTCTTCGTTTTTTTACATGCAGAGTTACTTTCCTTATTTCCATCAGTCTTATTTACGTTTAGCAGAAGAATTTTCACTCTTAGGAACCTTAGTCTCCAGTGAAAACTAAGTAGTAACCACTTGTGAACTCTTATACCAGAATTCTTCTAGATCTAAAATTTATAAAACTACATTTTATAATTAAAAAACATGTTTTTCCGTAGTACAATCTTTTAATAAAGCACAAATCATTTGGGTCCAACAGACCCATTATCTCCTCAGCTTCTCTGTAGTAAGAAGCCAAAAGTACAAATCTACATTCTGTAATCAATGCTACAGCACTCAGTCCTATTTGGAAAAGGCCTAGATGGCCAAAGGATTCAGTTGTATTTATCATTTAACCAAAACTTTCAAGTTAAAGACTTTGAAAGCTATCTTAACAATTATCCAAGAAAACTTTGAGACAGACAAAATTCAGAATCATTTTAAGTCCTCTTTTTGCTAACAAATTGCCACAGAAATAACACAAGCTTATTTGACTTTCTGCACACCTTGGTAGAATAAAAGTTTTATATTTGATGCTGCCAACTCCAAAGACACGTCCATTTTCATTAAGCCAACAAATGTCGTTTCAATCGCATGTATATTTCACCCGGGGCCACTAAAATGTCAATCAGTTTGTTCCCCATTGTCAATTTTTACCTGGGGCTGTGGCTGGAACTCTGAAGTGGGAGGGGTTAAGTCCAAGAGGGTACTCTTTGCTCCTTGACAGCAAGGGTAGGAGAAGGCGTCAGAGGTACTGAGGATGTATAGGAGTCTTTAGGGGTCTATGCGGGTACTACCACCGCACCCCAAGTGGTACAGAAACAGGGGGAAGGGTCCTGAGGAGGCTCACCTGTCTCCCTCACTTGACCTGGCCCCATGCAACACCCCCACGCTAAGTGTACCCTGTCCCTACTCTGTGCTCCTGTCCCCATGGCCACACTACCCTGGCCACTCCCTGGAATCCAGGCCTGGACACAGCTTTCCATAAGCCACTGACACGGGGTGCCCAGCACCGGGTTGGAACCAGGAAAACACCCCCTTCCACGACAACTTAGATGGGATAGGTCATGCCAGGGTCTGTGTATTCCGTCTGCCTGTGCCGGCCTCCAATGGAGTGCCAGAGTTATGTGGAGTGTGCGTGCGTGTGTGTGCGTGTGTGTGTGTGTCTAAATTTACGTTATGCACCTGTTCGTGTGAATTCTGTTTCTGTGAGTCTATTGACTGTGGACATGAGTTTCTTGTTATTTGGTTGTTTTCATGTTTGTCACTTGGGTTTATTTGTATGTATGTGTATCTGTGTCTGTCTCTGAATGAGTATATATCCTCTGTGCAGACCTCTGTGTCTGTGACTGTATCATCTTTATCTTCCAGGGACACGGGTCCTTGTGGTGGGAGTGTCTGTGTGTATCTGTGTTTCATGTCTGTGTGTGTATTGGTTGTGCATGTGATTCTGAGGCCCCTTTGGGTGTTCTTGATCACACCTGTGTGTGTGTGTGTTTAGCGTGTGCAGAGTTTGCTTTATGGGGCTGTTACACGTGGCCCTGCGTGTGTGTGTCTGTGTGGGTGAGTGTGCTCCCCTCAGGGTGTCACTGACTATGTCTGCAGCGTGGGTCTGTGTGTGAGTCTGTCCATGAGTCCCATACCCGAGTACCCAGATGAGGCTGCGGGTGATTCCATGCCCGTGTGTCTCTGTGCTTATGGTGTCTGTTTCTTTCTGTGAGTGTGTATGTCTGTACCCCTAGGAATGAGCGGCTGCAGAGGAGACCCTTCAAGGATGAGTCCTGGGGTGGGTGAGCAGGAGACAATCTGGGCTGCCCTCAACCTGAGGCTCAGCTCCGTCTGTCCATTTTTCTCCTGTCCTCCAGTGTCCCCGCCTTGTGTTGCCACCTCAGTCCCCAAGGATGGATGGAGTGAAAGGTCAACTCACAGGACCACAGGCCAGTGGCTGGGAGGGCTCCAGGTGGAAGGAGGGCTTATTTAGTATGGGGAGGGCTCCTCGACCCTGGTGAGGATAAGGGCTTCCTGGGCCCTGGAAGAGGTGAGTGAGCGGGGGGCCCCTAGGGAGGCCCGGGGAAACAGAGCTCCTGGGCCCCATGGAAGGAATGCAGGATTGGGCACCCCAGGAAAGAGCTGGAGGAGTCCTACAGGACTCGTGAGTCCCCAAAGGGCAGATCCCTCACTCACCTGTGCTGGTGCAGGCTGGGGCCGGGAAGCAGCAGCAGCAGCATCCAGAGGCAGCAGGGGCAGCAGATTCTTGGGATGGTGGATGGAGCAGTGAGCCATGGTCTTGCAAGCAAGGGGAATCACCACGCTGGGCTGCCCTCGGCCCTTACCCCCTGCCCCAGCCACCTCACTGTCTCTTGCCCTGGCATCACCCTCCAGCAGGGCATGGGCAAGCCAGGCAGGGATGGGTACCTGGGGCCACAGGAGTGCCTCCCATGACCTCTGTGTCCTAGCTGTTGAATGGGCATAAGGAGTCACCCAGGGCCCCTGGAACAAGGAGGGAGAATCCAGCCCTGGAATCTTCTCTGATGGGACTTGGGGAGAATTATGGAGGGACAGCATTTAGGGCCAGTTCATTGTCAGGATAAAAGCACAACATGAGGTCACCTTGGAGGCCGATGTCAGTGTTTTCTTACGCAGGCCACCTTCGGAGCACTCACCCAGGGATTTGGAGGAAGGAGAATAACTGATATTAATGTAAAAGAACAGAAATGCTGGACCGTGGGCACTCCTGATGCTCTTACAAAACAATGCCCATCCCTCCGTCCTCATCCTCTCCATAGTGGGGAAACTGAGGCAGTCAGGGATTTGGTCAAGATCACAGAGTGGTTTCTGGGTGTTTTGCTGATTACATGTGACCAAACTCCTTTTTCCAAAGTTCACTACTTTAATCTTGCCAGTGATGTTTTTGGGCAACTCTGGGACAAATTTCACCTGGTTGAGGATGAAGCAAACCCATCCCGAATGAGTCCTGTTGTCATTTCCTACCAATGAGCCGTGCGTCGCCTTTGTCCCTGGCCAGTCCCCCAGACAGGTTGGTACCATGTGGTGGCCTCACTAGGCTCCACAAAGAATGTCACATTGTCCCGTGACCCGGTAAGCTGGATGCAGCCGTGTGACGTGCTCTGACCAGTGAAATGTGAGTGGGAGCGAAGAGTGCCACCTTGAACACAACAGTTGGGAACAGCTGTGTCTGGCCACCTCTCTGTCCATCTCTTATGGCACCTGGTAGTTACCTATGGTGGGTGCTCTTTTATCCTGGTCCCAGGAGGACCATGGTGGACATGTGGCTTGAGCAAGGAAAAGATTTCCGTTGTTACAAGCCATTAAGACTTCGGGGCCATTTGTTACGCACAATAGCATCTAGCCCATCCTAACTGGGATGCATCCTCCGTTCTCCTCTCTATGAGGCAGGCAGCACAGCCTGACATTGGAAGCATGATGTCTGTTGTCAGATACACGTGAATTTGAGTTCCAGCTCCATCCTTTTATTAACCCCTACCGCAGGCAATTACTTGGAGTCTCGGAGCCTCCATTTCTGCTCTGTAAGATGGATGGTTACATGATCTGAGGTTTGAAGGGGATTAAATGAAATAATAAAACATGTAAATCTTTGAGTCCAGGGCCTGGCACGCACAGTGAATGCTCAGTCAATAGTAGCTGTATAGCTTTATGTCCTGATTGTAACATTCAGAAAAGCTGCAACTGGTTACAAAAGAAAAGAAGAAAGTGTTAATCCCTGTGGCCTATGTTTCCTTCAAACTGTTTTTCAGCAAATAGGATAATATGGATATTCATTCATACCCTGCTTTTTTCCCTTGGTAAGAAATTGTTGTGAAGACCTGCATCTTCTTTTTCAATTATAGCACATTAGCTATCTTGACTTCCCTATTGCTGGACATTTCCATAGGTTGCCCATGGCACTGTAAACAAACGAAGCAGAATGAAAACTATCAGAATGTATTGTTTGCTAGAATAAATATTTGTTAACTTTTCTTTGCTCTGTATCTAGGTACTAGGTTGCAATGTAGAATGTATTTCTTATTACAAATAATGTTTTAAAAGGTATGGAGTTGTTGATTTGAATTTTTTTCAAATTTTGAAACATTACACATAATCTTTTTTTTTTTTTAATTTCGGGAATAGAACTTAGTGATTCATCACTTACATGTAGCACCTAGTGCTCATCCCAACAAGTGTCCTCCTTAATTCCCTTCACTCATTTAGCCCATCTTCTCACTCAACACCCAACCTGCAACCCTCCTTTTTTCCGTCTGTATTTAAGAGCTTCTTACAGTTTGTCTCCCTCTCTGTTTTAATATTATTTTTCTTTCCTTCCCTTCTGTTCGTCTGTTTTGTTTCATAAATTCTGCATATGACTGAAATCATGTGATATTTGTCTTTGTCTTCTTTGACTTAGCATAATACACTGTACTTCCAACCACTTTGTTGCAAATGGCAAGATTTCATTCTTTCTGATCACGGAATAATATTCCATTGTGTATATATACCACATCTTCTTTATCCATTCATCAGTCGGTGGATATTTGGGATCTTTTCATACTTTGCCTATTGTTGATAATGCAGCTATGAACATTGAGGTGTTGGTGACCCTTTGAATCAGCAGTCCTGTTGCCTTTGGATAAATACCTAGTAGTACAATTGCTGCGTCATAGGGTGGTTCTGGTTTTAATTTATTTTTTTTAGGATACTTCATACTGTTTTCCAGAGTGGGTGCACCAGTTTGCATTTCCACCTGCAATGCAAAAGGGTTCCTTTTCTATGCATGCTCACCAACATCATTTGTTGCCTGAGTTGTTAATTTTACCCATTCTGACAGGTGTGAGGTGGTATCTCCTTGTGGTTTGGATTTGTATTTCTCTGATGATGAGTAATGTTGAGCATCTTTTTTTCTTTCTGTTAGCCATCTGGATATCTTCTTTACAAAAGCGTCTATTCCTGTCTTTTGCCCATGTCTTCATTGCATTATTTGTTTGTTAGGTGTTGCACTTTATAAGTTTTTATAGGTGTTGGATACTCACCTTTTTATGTGATATGTCTTTTGTAAGTATCTTTTACCATTCTGTCAGCTGCCTTTTAGTTTTGCTGATTGTTTGTTTCCCTCGCCGTTCAAAAGTGTTTACCTTGATGATGTCCCAATAGTTCGTTTTTGCTTTTGTTCCCCTTGCCTCCAGAGACGTATTGAGTAAGAAGTTGCTGCGGCCAAGATCAAAGAGGTTTTTGCCTGCTTTCCCCTTGAGGATTTTGATGGCTTCCTGTCTTACATTAGGTCTTTCATGCATTTTGAGGTGAGTTTTGTGTACGCTGTAAGAAAGTGGTGCAGGTTCATTCTTCTGCATGTCACTGTCCAGTTTTCCCAGCACCACTTGCTGAAGAGACTGTCTTCATTCCATTGGATATTCTTTCCTGCTTTGGCAAAGATTAGTTGGCCATACGTCTGTGGGTCCCTTTCTGAGTTCTCTAATCTGTTCCATTCTCTATTCTGTTCTTGGGCCAGTACCATAGTGTCTTGATGATTACAGCTTTGTAATGCAGCTAGAAATCCAGAATTGTGATGCCTCTAGCTCTGGTTTTCTTTTTCAAGATTTCTTTGGCTATTTAGAGTCTTTTCTGGTTCCATACAAATTTTATGATGGTTTGTTCCAGCTTTGTGAAGAATGCTGGTGTCATTTTGATAAGGATTGCACTGAACGTGTAGATTGCTTTGAGTATTATTGACATTTTAACAACTGTTAAGTTGTTCTTCCACTCCATGGGATGGTTTTCCATTTTCTTGTGTCTTTTCAGTTTCTTTCCTAAGTTTTCTGTAGTTTTCAGTGTATCCATTTTTCACCCCTTTGGTTAGGTTTATCCCTAGGTATTTTATCTTTTTTGGTGCAAGTTTAAGTGGGATCAATTCCTTGATTTCGCTTTCTGCTGCTTCATTGTTGGTGTATAGCAATGCAACTGATTTCTGTACGTTGATTTTATATCCTTCAACCTTGCTGACTTCATGTATAAGTTCTAACAGTTTTTTGATGGAGTCTTTTGGGTTTTCCACATAGATTACCATGGTGTCTACAAAGAGTGAAATTTTGACTTCCTCCTTGCCGATTTGGATGCCTTTAATTTTTTTTCGTTGCCTGACTGCTGAGGCTAGGAATTCCAACCCTCTGTAATAACAGTGATGAGAATGGACATCCTTGTGGAGTTCATGACTTTAGGGGAGAAAGCTCTCATTTTTTCCCCATTGAAGATGATATTAGCAGTGTGACCTTTATGATCTTGAGGTATGATCCTTCTATCCCTGCTTTCTTGAAAGTTTTTATTTAAAAAGGGTGCCATATGTTGTCACATGCTTTCAGGAACCTCTATTGAGAGGACCATGTGGTTCTTATCCTTTCTTGGATTAATGTCAGATATCACATTGATTAATTTGTGGATATTGAACCAGTCTTGCATCCCAGGATCCATCCCACTTGATTGTGGGGAATAATTATTTTAATGTGTTTTTGGATCTGGTTGGCTAGTATCTTGTTGAGAACTGTTGCAACCATGTTCATCAGGGAAACTGATTTGTAGTCCTCCTTTTAAGTGGGGTCTTTGTCCAGTTTTGGAATCACGGTAATGCTGGCCTTGTAGAATTCGTTTGAAAGTTTTCCTTCCATTTCTATTTTTTGGAACACCTTCAAAGGAATAGGCGGTAACTCTTCTTTAAATGTTGGGTAGAATTCCTCTGGAAAGCCATCTGGCCCTGGACTCTTTGTTGGGAGATTTTTGATTACAGATTCAATTTCTTTCCTGGTGATGGGTCTGTTCAGGTTTTCTCTTTCTTCCTGTTTCAGTTTTGGTAGTTTATATGTTTCTAGGAATTTTTCCATTTCTTGCAGATTGCCCAATTTGTTGGCATATAATTGCTCACAGTATTCTCCTCTTATTGTT
Source organism: Acinonyx jubatus (assembly GCF_027475565.1). Classification (NCBI taxonomy): domain Eukaryota; kingdom Metazoa; phylum Chordata; class Mammalia; order Carnivora; family Felidae; genus Acinonyx; species Acinonyx jubatus. Next base: position 7,719 of record NW_026463984.1, read on the forward strand.
TGTATTTCTGTGGTGTTTGTTGTGATATCTCCTCTTTCATTCATGATTTTATTTATTTGGGTCCTTTCCTTTTTCTTTTTGATCAGTCTGGCTAGGGGTGTATCTATTTTGTTAATTCTTTCAAAGGACCCTCTTCTGGATTAGTGGATCGGTTCTACTTTTTTGAAAATTTCAACATCACTGATTTCTGCCCTAATATTTATTATTTCCCTTCTTCAGCTGGTTTTGGGCTTTATTTGCTCTTCTTTCTCCAGCGCCTTTCTACACCTCCAGGTGTAAGGTTACATTGTGTATTTGAGACTGTTCTTCCTTCGTTAAGAAGGCCTGGATTGCTACATACTTGCTCTTATGACTGCCTTTCTTGCATTCCAGAGGTTTGGGGCTGTCATGTTTTCATTTTCATTGGCTTCCATGTACTTTTATATTTCCTCTTTATTTTCTTGGTTAACCCGTTCATTCTATAGTAGGATGTTCTTTAATCTCCAGGTATCCATGGTCTTTCCAAATTTTTTCGTGGGGTTTCACAGATTTCTTGTCCAGTCCCCTGCAAGTGTTTTCACTTTCTCTCTCTTTCTCTCCAGCTACGTTCAGGGGAGTGCTTTTCTTGCACCATCCCCGTGGGCTGCACTCTTCCCCTTTCCTTTTCTCTGTCCTCTCTCTCCACAAAGAGCTCCCCCCCTCCCCGGCTTTTCTCTCCAGCAGTTCACCTATCCACACCACATACCTGCCATGTTCTGTGGCTCAAGTGATGCAGATTATTGTCTTAATGTTCAAATCTCTTTGCTAGCTGTTCAGAATGATTTGGTGCTGATCTAACTGCATTTCCAGGATGAGACAAGCTCAGGGTCTCCATCTAGAGACCACATTTATAGCGATCAAACTCAATTTTTGGCTTACCTGAGGGTGGATGTGGCATCATCCCATTGTTCTAATAAGTATTTCTCCCACTTACTGGTGAGCATGAGTGTTCCTTGTCTTTAATATGCTTCCTGATCCTTCATATTTCTATCAGCTATTTATTGGTTGTCTCCCAGAAGGAATACTTAGGTATGAATCAGGAGATGTGACCTTCCACTCAGACTGAGAAGTAACAAGACAGTTCATAAATCTTGTGTAAGGGAGTACTCTGGATACAGGATTAGAAATTGCTGTCCAGCTTCCCTGTCTCTCCTTTTACACCACCCAAGTTACATTAACACGTCTCACACATCATCTCATCTTCCAAAATAGACATTTTCTTTATTTCAGCATCTTGTTTTTAGTGCTCATTCAGTGAATCAACTCCTTGAAATTTAACCACCCGTCATAGCTCTTATCTGATACCAAGAGATTGGTCCTCAAGGGGGCATAGTTGGACACAACAAGGTCCACAAGTGGGACCATAGCCTCATTGACTACCACGCACTGGGACTTAGGTGTGTATGATTGATAGAAAATGTCCTTGACAGTCAGCTGAAGGGTTCCAGGCATAAAGGTGATTCCTGAAAATGGCAAACGAGAAGGCTTCAATCATATCTTTAAAGTAGAGACCATTACCATAACCATCCTGGCAGGCACATGAGATCTCTTTCAGTACTAGCCTTCTAGGCTATCACCTCTCCGTTGGGCCAGCACCCAAATAGCAGCTTTGGTGGAAGTGGACTCGGAGCCCTCTGAGCATTGTTGCCATTACCTTTTCCTCCCAAGCGGTCAGTAATTTACATGGGTAGGTGTCAGATTAATTGCTATTTGAAAGACAGCCTGATTTTGAAACTGTGTGATGCAAGGGGGTTGTGGAAACTTCCTCTATGTTGGTGCCTCTAGTGTGAAAATAGCCACTGCTGTGGATTGCTGGATTTGCACTGGACACAAACATTCCTTCCTCTTTTCTTCTGGCTGTTCGATAGTGTTTCTTCCATCCATTTATCACATATTTGGGGACTATTATGTGACTGACACATGCAGGGTACATCTGTCTGCCGCAGGCTGCTCTATGATTATGTCAAGCAGAGGCTTCCCTTGATTTCACAAGCTTGAAGAATTAGAATATTTCTGGGAACAACTGATGATGACAATGCCTGTCTTGTACTAAAGGTTACATACCCTATTACAGGCCTCTTGGTTTTGGAAAAGCATCTGGTGTACCAGTGTGGGCCTTGGCCACACCTCCCACCTTTGTCTTTTGTGTCTCAGGTGGAAATATCTTAAGGACAATAATAAAAAGTCCCTGTTCAAAACTGATGGTTGCCAGAGCACAAGAAACAACGAGTGTTGGCAAAGGTGTAGAGAAAGAAGAACCCTCTTGCATTGTTGGTGGAAATGCAAACTGCTGCAGCCATTCTTGGAAACAGTATGGAGGGTCCTCAAATAGTTAAAATAGGAGCGCCCGGGTGGCTCATTCAGTTAAGCATTCAACTCTTGATTTCAGCTAAGGTCTTTATCTCACGGTTCATGAGATTGAGCCCTGCCTCAGGTTCCACACTGACAGCATTGATCCTGCTTGGGATTCTCTCTCTCGCCCCTCTCTCTCTCTGCCCCTGCCCCCAATCACATACACACACTCATTCTCAAATGAACATTCTTAAAAAGTTAACAATAGAACTGCCCTACAAGTCAGCAATTGCAGTACTAGGTATTCACCCAAAGAATACAAAAATACCAACTCAAAAGGATACATGCACCCTGATGTTTATAGCAGCATTGCCTCAACAGCCAAAGTATAGAAGGAGCCCAAATGGCCATTGAACAATGAATGGATAATGAAGAATCGGTGTATATGTATATAATGGAGTATTACTCAGACTACAGAAAAAATGACATCTTGCCATTTGCAAAGACATGGATGGAAGTAGTTTATGAACTAGTTCCTAAGTGAAATAAGTAAAATAAGTCAGTCAGAGAAAGACAAACATATGATTTCACTCACATGTGGAACATAAGAAACAAAACAGATGAACGTAAGGGAAGGGAAGGAAAAATAAGATAAAAACAGCGAGGGAGGCAAACCCTGAGAGACTTCTAACTATAGAGAACAAACTGAGTATTGGTGGATGGGAAGTGGTTGGGGGGATGGGCTAAATGGCTAATGGGCATTAAGGAGCCCACTTGTGATAACCGCTGGCTGTTATGTGTAAGTGATGAATCACTAAATTCTACTCCTGCAATCAGTACTACACTACATGTTAACTAAGTTGGATTTAAATAAAATCTTGGAAGGAGGGGCGCCTGGGTGGCTCAATCGGTTGAGCGTCCGACTTTGGCTCAGGTCACAAACTCGCAGTCTGTGAGTTCGAGCCCCGCATCAGGCTCTGTGTTGACAGCTGGGAGCCTGGAGCCTGCTTGGGATTCTGTGTCTCCTTCTCTCTCTGCTGCTCCCCCGCTCATGCGCTCTCTCTCTCTCTCTCTCTCTCTCTCTCTCTCTCTCAAAAATAAATAAACATTAAACGAATTTTAAATAAAATCCTGGAAGGAAAAAAATCAACGTTGGCAAAGATGTAGAGAAATCAGAACTTTCAACCACTGCTTGTGGAAGTGTGAAATGGTACAGCTACTCTGGAAAACAGTTTGGCAATTTCTTAATAAGTTAAAAATGGAGTTGCCATATGGCACAGCAATTTCATTCCAAGGTATAAACCCAAGAGAATTGAAGACATATATTCTCACAAAAACTTCTACATAAATGTTCATAGGAGCACTATTCACAATTCCTGAAATGTGGAAACAACCCAATTGTTCATCAACTGATGACCAGATACATCAAAGGTGGTAAAACCGTACAAGGGGATATTGTCTAGTCATCAAAAGCCATGCAGTACTGTCACATGTGTAGATGAACTTCAAGAACATTGTGCTAAGTGAAAGAAGCAAAAGTCCATGTCTTGTATAATTCCATTTATATGAAATCTCCAGAACAGGCAGATCCAAGAGACATAAGTAGATTAGTGGTTGCCAGGGAATTGGCGTGGGAGGAATTGAGATATGGGCTTTCTTCTCAGAATGATAATAATATTTTAGACTTAGTGGTAATAGTTGTGCAACATCAGGACTATAATAAAAGCCACTGGACTGTCCATTTTAAAATGGCCAGAATGACGGCTTTTAAGTGTTGTCAATTTCACCTTTTTTTTTTTACATTTTTTCATTTTTTAGTATGTTTTAAATGTGAAATTTATTGTCAAATTGGTTTCCATACAACACCCAGTGCTCATGCCAACAGGTGCCCTCCTCAATGCCCACCACCCACTTTCCCCTCCCTCCCACCCCCCATTGACCCTCAGTTTTTTCTCAGTTTTTAAGAGTCTCTTATGGTTTGGCTCCTCCTTCTCTAACATTTTTAAAAAAAAATAAAAAAATTGAAAGCTTCAAAAAATAAAAATAAAAATAACCAAAAAGGAGCATTTCAAACATAAAGAACAAGAAAAACATGTCCCTGGTTTCCATAAGATTAAAGTCATACAGCCTTGCAGATACTAAAACATGAGATAAAGTCTGTAACTTTCTGGAATGTCATTGGCTATGATGATTTATGATGCATCGTGTGGAAAACACATATGTAATCCTGCACTGACTGTTCCTTCCTCAGAGAAGTCTCTTCTTTGTGAAGATTTTGTATCCTGGGTGGCTATCTTAACTTGGGCTTAAATGAAAGTCTTCTCCCTTCTGTCTAAAATTAAAAAAAAAAACAAACAACTTTTATTCACTTTGAATCAACATAGTTGTTTTGCAGTGTTGTTCAGCTCTCCTATTTCCTTGTTGATCTTTTGTGTAGTTGTTCTATCCATGATTAAAAGTGGGATATTGAAATCTCATTCTGGGAAGTATACTTCTGAATAAAAAAGGGAAGTTTAGAGTAATGACGCTGCTTTCCTTGGTGACCCTTTCCCAAAGTATCGTCCTAAACTATTTTTTTTTTTAATTTTTTCAACGTTTATTTATTTTGGGGACAGAGAGAGACAGAGCATGAACGGGGAGGGGCAGAGAGAGAGGGAGACACAGAATCGGAAGCAGGCTCCAGGCTCCGAGCCATCAGCCCAGAGCCCGACGCGGGGCTCGAGCTCACGGAGCGCGAGATCGTGACCTGGCTGAAGTCGGACGCTTAACCGACTGCGCCACCCAGGCGTCCCCATCCTAAACTATTTTTAAGCAGAAGCAATACAGTGAAAACAAAGGTATAGTCCCCTAGAGTGGCTTCTTTGCAGTGGGAATATGCATGTTGTGCTACCTGCTTGCCGCATCCTTTCCTGATTTTCTAGCTGAAGGGAGTTTCTTTTCCTTCTGAACTCCTTGTCAATTTACCGAGGACCTTCCTGCTTGCATTAAATTGCTCCTTCATCGATCTCATCTCCCCTAGGAGTGTTTCAGCCCCTCTGAGGGTAGAACTTTGTCTCATTCATCCTTAGCTCCAGCTTCTTGCTCAGCGATTTTCATTCCATGGACTTCTGATAACGTTTCAGAATACACGTTCAGGAGAAACGTATCATTGCTATTTGCCCACAGAGTGGTTTTCAACATGTATTATTTCACATGTGGTTTAGAGTATGGACTGTGGAGCTGGGGTCAAGATGGCAGCATGGGAGGATCCTGAACTCACCTCCTCCCATGAACACAAGAAGTCAACAGCTGCTTATGGAACAATTCCCTCTGAAAAGGATCTGAAGGATAGCTTAACAGTGTCTGTAAAATAACGGATAAAAGGATAAAATATATGGAAACAGGAGAGGCAGAGACACAGTCTCACAAGAAACCCCACTCCAGGTGTGGTGACCCACAGTCAGGAGGATCTCATAATACAGAAGTTGCCCCAGAGGACTGAGGGGTTTGTGAGCTACCTCAGGCACCCCAACTCTTGGGAACTACATGGCAAAGATGAGCCTCCAAGCATAGGGCCTTCAAAAAATAGGACTTACTTCCTGAAGTACTCAAGGGCTTCTGTTGAGCCGTGGTGTGGCTCACTCCTGTCTTGTCTTCTTTGTGCCTCCCACACCTGGCATTCTCAAGGATACCTGCTCTTTGAATGCTCTTCAGGATTTTTTGTTTTTTTACTACAAGCCTACTATTAGGCAAAAGCAATAGGCTGAGCCATTTGTGGGAACGTATAATGGCAAACACTTCATGGGAAATCTCCAGGGAACGTGTGCTTTGAGTTTCCTAGGAACCTCCGAATTCCAAAACATATTTATATTTTGGAGCCTCTCAGAGGCTAAGATTTCCTTGAGGTGATAAATGGCCTACAAGGTAGTTAAGCACTCTCTATGGATAATTTGTGTTTCATTTTCACAATAACACATAAGTCTGACTCTATTACTGTGCCCATTTCACAAATAAGGAAACTGAGGCTCAGAGAGGGATGATATTACAAAAGTGGCAGTTCGTGGAACTGAGATGAAACCTTAGGCCTGTTTATAGACGCCCACACAATGGGAAGAATTCAGGCATCAGATGGACATCCTTTTACCATCTCTCCATTCTGTGAATGACTGAGACTGGAATCCCATAGGAGCCTCTGTCCCAGGGGCCCCTCTCCCATGTCTTACCCAATCGCACCCAGGCCAGGCAGCTCCAGTAGGTTTCTGGTGCTGGGCGCAGGAATATCTTCAGTTGGTCCCCATGGCTGAGGGCCCATGTATCAGAGAGGATGCTAGCCACTTTCTGGGAGAGATTAATCATTCTTCCAGAGCTCCATTTGTCTTCTTCTCCTTTGGGGTCATTGATTATCTCATCTAATCTCTGCAACAACACTAAGCAACAGGTACCATTAACATCTCCATTTGACTGATAACAAAACTAAGGTTTTAGCTAAGCAGTTTCCTCGAGGACATTTGGTTTTAGTGACAAGGCCAGGATTTAAACACAAACCTGTTTGGCTGCCAAGCCTGTGTTTTTAGTCACTTGCCAGAACACCTCTCCTGTGAATTTGTACTTTCTAGGGCCAGGCATGGATGGGGTTTGAATCTCATGATCTTTGGTTATGAAACAGACACCTTACCAGGGGGTCTTTGCCAACATTTCACAGTTGAAAAACTTTTTTGGTTTTCCCTTTTCAAGCTGGGACCTTTGGTTTAGCACATCCTTTATCAAATTAAAGCGTGGAGAATTGTTTTGCCTTGGGTCTTGGAGTCAGAAAATTTGAAGGTCCGAGTAGCAGTTTTTCTCCTTGGTCCTCATCAGGCACCCCAGGTCACAGAGAAGATTGGAAACCGGCTCCACACTTGTCTCGGGGAACCACCTAGGCAAGTTGGAGAAAAGGCAGTGTGTCGGTACGTCACTCAGAGAGATCATCTTTGAGGGCATAGTGCTGCGAACGAATCCATAAGGTCAACGATTTCTTTATGAATGCAAACGAGAGTCAGACTGCTGGAGAGAAAGAAATTGAACACAAATATCCACCAACTTCAACAACAGACTCTATTAAGGGACTTGAGATATTGGGAGGATGGGGGAGCTGTTGTCCCTGTGTCCTCTGAGAACTGCTTACCGTTTGCAATTTCAGTGCCAGCTCTGGGGCAGGAGGAACTTTCCCAGACTTGGAACAAACCAAGTACTGGGTCACTTTCATTGGCTCCTAGGCCTAAAAGACAATCTCCTTTGCCTGTGGAAGGTGGGGCTTGGGGGCCGTGAGGCAAAATGAAACAATGAATATATCTTGACTTTTAATAGTATGTCAAGAGAAATAGGCCACAGACTATAGTGCCAGGTGTGGTAGGCTTTAAGATAACAGACACAGAAGTCGAGTAAGATTTTATCACAAAGTCTTGCACTGATGAAAGCGATTGCTCCTCAGTCACAAGAGCCCTGAGCCCTGAACACTGAACCCCCAAAAATGTCAGGGTTTCTTTTAAAAACTGTCACATTGAAAGTCCTCTAGATATTGTCCCATAAGACTGTCTCATAACAAAGTTTGTAGCATTTAGATCTGGAGAGGAGACCTTGTGATACTCAGCAGAAGAGGGAAAGGTAGACCTTAGCGTCTCGAGTTAGCAAACTCTAAGAAGGTTATTTAAAAGGAGGTATTGATAATATACATTTCAAAGCAGTCCCAGTATTTAACAAAATGTCGAACATGTATCCTTTGTTGGAATTTTAACTTCATTTTTCTAACTGTGTGACGTGTAAATTTATCTGTTTCAGGTGGCTGGCGCTCTTCTTCCCAATTCCCATCCACGTTTGCAAACATAGAAAAGAGTAAACAATGACTGCTTTGGGTTATTGATAGATTTATTCAAGTTCTAGAAACTCAGGATTCGTGATTTTCATTTGATGATACTGGCATATCATCCATGTACTCAACATGAGAACAAAAATACTTGTAACAAATCATGAGAGTTCAAATGCTGTTATTAGCTTCCTACTGTCTACAATACGAACAAATTCTTTAGAGTAATGTCTGGTTAGATATAGGTTCGGTTGCTTCAACAAACACACCCAGTAACTTATTCCTTCCTTCCTGAATAGTCTGGGCATATGCAGTCCATAGCTGGCTTAGCAGCTCCACCCTCTCAGGGACTCAGGTTCCTTCTGTGAAGGTGCTCCACCACCTCTAGGGTAGAACTGAGAGGACTCAGCATCGTGTCCACATCCAGGAAGTGGGAAGTGAACGTGGGAAAGGGGAGGACATGCCTCTAGCTTCAGAGAATAGCCAGAAAGTTTTCCATATCACTTCTGCTCACATTTAATCGGTCTGAACTTAGTCGCCTGACTGTACATAGCTTCGTGAGAGGCTGGGAAACGTGGTCTTTCCTTTTGAGTGGTTATGTGTTCGGCCAGAAATAGGGCATTCCATTTCTATGAGAGAACTGAGGGCATGACTATTGAGTGACCACTAACAGTTTCTGTCAGGGTCCACCCCTTTGATTAAACAACTGTCCGCAAATACACACAGAGCATCATCCCCACGCATAGAACATTGTCATAGTCAAGAAATATAACCCCCAGGTCTCATAGAATGACTACATCTGGGTCAAAATTTAGTATCTCTTGTTACTCCTTGGTTCTCTCCATTCAGTAGGGATAGAATTCCTCTCTGACAAACTATAAACTAAAGCATGAGTTATGTCTAGTCTCCAAACCAACCAATATCTATCCCTGGAGTAGGATATTGCTATAAAAACTCCAATACTGGAAAGAGAAGAGTGAATAATGAGGTAACATAGGTCCCTAGCAATGATCCAACTCCCCTGGGCATGAATTATGACAGAACCGTGTCCTGGCACTCTTTGGGGCCTCAGTTCATTCAGTAGGTCCTGATTCTGCTGTCTGGGAAGCATTCCTTCCTCTGCTGTCATCTTTAGCTTTTGTCTTTCCCTCTGGAACATTCTTTCATGTTCATCATCCTCTGTGGACAAATCTGAGGTGGATGTTTGGAAGAATATACCCTTCTTGAGGACAGGATGGCTTTTGCAGCCCACTTCCTGCTGCGCAGAAAGGGGATCATAAGGATTGTATTAGAGGTCAAACTAGTCTATGCCTTATTGACAATGGCGTTACAAGAAAGGATATGCTCTCTCCTCCCCATTTTCCTAGGCTATGGTTTCTTTTGCAAGAAAATTCCCTCAAACATTTAGGCTTCTGGTCTACTTTTATGTCTGTCAAGTTCCATATGTAAATAATCATACTGAAATATTTTGTTCAGGCATAGTTTTGGGGCCTGAAAACTCTGGTCTTCTGTGTAGCTTGTTCTGGGATTTACCAAGTCTCCCTACTAAATCAATGACAGCTATTTTGCACTTAGCCAATTTACCTTGAGTCAGCCATATTGGGGAGGTGACTGAGAAAGGCTTGGGTGTCCTGTCCTGCTTAGGCTACCTATTGAAAGCTACTTGTAATTCCTTCAGTTTGGGGTGCAGAAGTTTTTGCGTCTCTCAGGCTTTGGCGGCACTAGTCACTCTCGTTGCCGCCAAATTGGATTGTCACCTACAGGCAGAAAGAGCTTCCTTAGAAGAGCTGTATACCCCTGAATCAGTGCTGGCAGACTGGCTGACCCTAGCCTGAGATCTGTTTGTGGCAGGTTCCTGGTGAAAGTGGCAAAATGCATCCCACAGACACCACATTCCAAATGTTACGATTAATTTCTTCTTGAGTTTCAGGTTCTGATGGCATGTGATCCGCCACGAGAATGATCATAGACAACAGCTTAGTGTTTTGTCACAACATAAAAACTGTCACCAGACTTGCCACCAGACTGTAATACCTGTGCCTTCCCACCTACTGCCTGCCCACCAAACCTATGCCACTTATGTTGGGTTCTAAACTAGCAGCCACTCCCTTCTTGTATCAAATTCTGCAATAGTTTGGATATAGAGCGGGTTGCTCTAACAGGGGCTATAAATAACCGTGGCTTCAACAAAATATGTATTTCTCTTTCATGTAACAGTCTAGGTATATGTTCAAACCCACAATGGTTACCCTATAGTGTCAGATACCCAGGATTCTGTATGGTTGCTCTGTGGTTCCTGACTGACAAGGTCAAAGATGACTCAGCACAGCAGATCTGCTTGCAGCCAGCAGGCAAGGAAAATGGGGAGGGGAGAGCGTATCCTTTCTTTCAACGCCATTGCCCCTAGCACACCTCACTTCCATTTGCATTCTGTTGACCATAACTTAACACTTCCTGGTAATGTAAAGGCTTAGTCTACAAAGCCATGTACCCAACTAAATATCAGGAATTCTCTCAATAGGAGAGAAGGTGGGAATGGATGTCAGGTGGCAACAAGCAGTACTGTTGCCAAGTCAATAATCTTGACTGCACTCTTCACTTCCCAGCCTCTCCTCAACATATGGTCATCTGGGTTCTGGCCTTCACCTCCCAGTTGTATCATTCCCACCAAGGTCATCCTGTCGTAGCTCAATGCAAGTTGTCTCTTGCCCTTCTCGATCCCACTGTAGCAACTGACCCATTAGACCTCTCCCTCTCTCCCCGCCCCAATAGCTAATCATCAAGACCTCTCACTTGTATGTCTTGAAACAATTGCCTCATCTTCCCACGACTTCCAGTCTTGCGCAACTAACATAGGCCAGGCCACCATCATCTCATGCGCAGCCTTAAAATTGGCCTGTTTACTTTTCCTGCCACCCACTTCCATTTCACGTCAACCCATTCTCCATCTCCAATCAGAATGATCTTTTAACAATGAAAGCTCAGCAATCAGTCAGTGAATGATTGAAATTCTTCAATGGCTTCTCAGTACTTTCCGGAAAAAGCACAAAGTCCTTTACTGGTTTGCAAGGTCCTGCAGAAACAGGCTTTGGTTACTTCTCCAGCTTCGTCTCTTAAAAGAAGCCTGTATTCTCTCCTCACCTTTTTGCTCCAGGTATACTGAAGGACCACGTATGTATCTGTTTCCCAGGTCCTCTTGTATCTCTGGTGGCTGTTACTATGTTTCAGGCATTATCCAAAGTCATTTTCACACATTGGAATTTTGTTCATTTATCTCTTTATTTTGGTCTTTATTTACTTACTTATTTATTATTTTTGATGAATAAAAATTTTATGTATTTGAGACTTACAATGTGATATGTTGATATATGCATACACTGTGAAGTGAGAACCACAATGAAACTAGTTAACATATCCATCACCACCCGTAGCTACTTTGTTTTTGCGGTGTGGTTAGAATGCTTGAGATCTGCTCTCTTCGTCAATTTCAAGTATACGATACGGTATTGTTAACTGTAGTCACCGTACTGTACGTTAGGTCGCTAGAACTTGTGCATCTTACAATGGAAAGTTTGTACGTTTTGATCAGTATGTCCCCCTTTTGCCCATCCTCCAGCCTCTGGTAACTACCCTTCAACTCTCTGTCTCTACAAGTTCAACTTTTCTTTAGACGAAGAGTTCACATGTGCATGAGATTATACAATGTCTGTCTGTTTGCGTCTGACTAATTTCACTTAGAATCATGTCGTCTGGGTTCACCCACGTTGTCAGAAATGGTAGAACTTCCTTCTTTCTTCTGGCCAGATACTATTCCACTGAATGCACAGGCCATTTTTCTTTATTTTGATGGGCACTTAAAGTTGTTTCCATATCTTGGCTACTGAATAATATTGCAATGAACATGGGAGTACAGATGTCTCATTGAGATAGTGATCTACACCCAGAAGTGGGATTGCTGGATCATATGGTATCTCTATTTTTAACTTTTTGAGAACCTCCAAACTGTTTTCCACAATGGCTGTACCAATTTACACTCCTGGAAATAGTGCTTAAGGGTTCACTTTTCCTCCACATCCTTGCCCACAGTTGTTATCTTTTGACTTTTGGAGAATAGCCATCCTAACAAACAGGTGTGAGGTAATAGCTCATTGTGGTTTTGGTTTGCATTTCCCTGACAATTAGCGATGTTGAGCATCTTTTCTTATACCGGTTAGCCTTTTGTATGTCTTCTTTGGAAAAAGTCTATTTGGGTCCTTGCCCACTTTTTCACCCTGTTATATGGTTTCTTTGCTGTTGACTTTGGGAAAATTGTAAGAGGAAACTTTATTTAAAATGGAAGTGTTGAATTGCTCTATTGTATACCTGAAACGAATGCAACACTGTATGCTAATGAACTGGAAAGAAAATAAAACCTTAAAGAAAATGGAGTCGGGGGCCAGAAGGGGGAAGCTCACAGGCTCTACCACGTGTCATTTCGTGCAGACCCACTGGAAGGAGACATATCTTGTAAGCTGACACTACTTCAGCTACTGCTATACTACCTCAGCAAGAGGAAGAAAGGTCTTTCTTCTTCCCTCATGATGGCCCAGCTGATGACGGTCACAACTTAAGCAATGAAAAGCCACTATACTTGGATCTCCCAGTTTACTCCAGTGGACTTTTACTAGATCATAGCTCTCCCAATTTCTTCCTTTCCTCTACAAAAGTGTTCCTCTCCTTTGTTCTCCAGACTTGCTATAGCTTCCTTCTCCCAAGGGGCAGTTCTCTGCTATTCCTAAATAAGCCATTTTCTTTTCCTGGTAACATAACTGGTAGTTTTATTTTGAAGGTTAACTATTCATGTGAACTCCTTATTTGTTTTGTATATTAACTCTTTCTTGGAGATGGTCTGCAAATGTATTCTCCGATTCTGTAGGTTGCTTTTCCATTTTGTTGATGGTTTCCTTCCCTTTCCTTCCCTGTGCTTTTTAGTTTGATGTGGGCCCAAATTTAATTATAATTAATTATAATTATATTTATAATTATATTTATATATATTTATATATATTTATATATATTTATATAATTATATATATAATTATATATATATAAATATATAATAAATATAAAAAATAAATATATTTTTTATATTTATTATATATTTTTATTTATATATTTATTTATATAAATATATAACATATATATTTATTTATATAAATATATAACATATATATTTATTTATATTTTTTGTGCATTATGTGCATTATATTTTGTGCATTTTGTGTATATTTTGTGCATTATAAAATATAAATATATATTTATATATAAATAAAAATATATATATATTTTATATATATTTATTTATATATATTTTTATAATAATAATATTTATATTTATATATTATTATATATATTTATATTTATATAATATATATTATATATTTTATTATATTATATATTATTCTATATATATTATATATATGTTATTATATTATATTTATATTATACATTATATAATTTTATATATATATACACATGTATATATGCATTATATATATTTATATTTATATATTATTATATATATAATATATTTATATTATATATAAAATATATATTTATTTATATATATAAATAAAAAATATATATATATAAATATATAAAATATATAAAATAAAATACATAAAAAATATATATATAAAAAATATATAAAAATATATATATTATATATATAATTATATAATTATATATATAATATATATATTGTATATATATTTATATATATAATATATATATAAATAAAATATATATATATTTATATATATTATATAATTATAATTAAAAATAAAAATTTATTTTTACTTTTACTGCGTATGCTTTTGGTGCCAATCCCAAAATCTCATTGCCTAGAGCATAGTCAAGGAGCTTTCCTCTTTGATTTTTCCTAGAAGTATGATGGTTTCAGGTGTTACATTTAAGTCTTTAAGCCATTTTAAGTAGATTTTTGTGTATCATGTAAGGGAAGGGTTCACTTTCATTCTTTTGCATGTAGATATACAGTTTTCCCAACAGAATCTAATGAAGAGATAGATTGTCTCGTATTCACCCATTGCTGGGGGTCACCTTCGGGGAGTCCCCTTTGAATTTTTTTTTTCAACGTTTATTTTTGGGACAGAGAGAGACAGAGCATGAACGGGGGAGGGGCAGAGAGAGAGGGAGACACAGAAGCGGAAACAGGCTCCAGGCTCTGAGCCATCAGCCCAGAGCCCGACGCGGGGCTCGAACTCACGGACCGCGAGATCGTGACCTGGCTGAAGTCGGACGCTTAACCGACTGCGCCACCCAGGCGCCCCTGGGGAGTCCCCTTTGTGGCAGCTCATTTCTGAGGTTCACAGACACCCATACTCACTAAGAAATAAACAGACACCACAAGCACAGAATCACACCCAGCCTCACCTGGGAACACAGGTATGGGGCTTATGGACAGATTCACACACAGACCCACACTGCAGACACGGCCAGTGACACCCCGAGGAGAACACCCACACCCACACACACACACACCCACACACACACCACACACACCACACACGGTAAGACCCAAGGGGCAGCAAATTCACACACATAACTAATATATACACGTACAAAACCCAGACATACATAGACACTCCCATAGGGACACACATGCCCCCAGATATGTACACAATGGAAGGGGCTTTTGAAAAGCCATGGTCACGCGGGGTGTCCTTTGTGAGCTATCAGGGTCGAAGGCAGCTGATTGGTGGAGAGAGAGCATAAACCGTCTGAATTGCCATGGAAATGCTCAAACAGGTGAAGACTTGGATGAAGAGAGATCTTCGTCTGCTCCACCTGCTACTGACAGTCTACTTAACTGGCTACTTGTGGCCTACTCATCTAGTGATTTACTGACCTGCTGAGCTACTAACTTGTCTGAACCCTCCTCCCTCCCTTCTTGTACTTGATCTGATCCGGGTACTCTCCCTGACCCCCTTCTTCTCCTGCCACACCCCCCTCCCCAATCCCATCCCTATTTAAACCCCGCCCCCCCACCTCACCCCCTTTCCCACCCCGTCCCTTCCCCTCCCACCCCCACCACCTCCTCACCCCCATCTGCACCTCCTCTCTGGTGCCCAGGCGCCCCCTGAAAGGACCAGAATATGACGGTTCGGAAGCTATTTTTCTGTATGCTCTTACTCGGGTATCCCGGTTACCCCAACACAAATGTGAGTACACATCCGACATCAGTGACTTCTTCCTTTTGTATTTATTTATCTTTTTCAGACTGTGGTTAAAAAAACAGCTTTTTCATGGAGTCCTTGATGAGAACTCAGTTCTTTTGGAAAACCCATGAACTCAGGGCAAGGTTTCTCCACCAGCATGTAGGGGTTCTGGCCACACCTGTCCACATGAAGTTGTGGATCCTGTCTGGGCCACTTGGTCCAAAAAGAGTAGTGTTGACAGGATGGAGACCTGAGCTTCATAATGTCAAGAAAGAAGGACATGGGAAGATACTAAAAGCCACTGAGATCTTTGTCTTAAATAAGGGGCTCGTATGATGTTTGAATTATACTTCTTTCAAAACATTTTTAAAAATGTCAGAAACTCTACTGAATAAGAGCCATTTAATAGTATTAATAGTATTTTATACTATTAGATGGCTCCTGGAAGGCCTGTCAAGATTCTTCTTCAAGCTTTGTAAGTTTAGAGTCCCTCTTGTACGTAGTTAGTTTTCCTATCAGCACGTTGTTCACATTTGTGAAGTTTGGTAGCCCTGGGAACCGTGGTGTCCGAAGTGTTGGTGTTGGAAAGTGAAATGTCGTTTGTGCTCTGTGCTTCCTGGTTTGCTCGCTTTGGGGAACTTGTGCATCAGCCCTCTCCCTCTGGTCTTAGAGGCTGCCCCCAAGGACTCTGTGTCCAACCAGGTAGCTGACAAGCTCAGCGTACATGAAGTGGCCTCAGCCTGCTTGGACATTTCTAATAAGAAAATCACTAGGAGTGATGTGATCAGGAAGTGAATGCATTCTTGTCCTTTCTTTAGCCAACTATGTGCAGAGTGTTGATTTACCCAAAGCAAAAAGGGTCTCGAATGTCCTTAGGATTGTCCAACTATAAAGAAATACCTGGTTGCCAGTGTGAATGTTTCATTCTATCATTAAAAAGCAAAACCTGTACTCCCAAGAGCCTGAGACAGAGACACAGGGGACACCCATAGAGAAAAGTAGATTTCTTGATATTGGCATGCACCAGATTCTTAGAGAGGGATCTGCAACGTCCCAAGTCAGGAACAACCTAAATTGAGGCAGAATCCTCTCACATGAATACCTCCAGGCACAACAGAATCTATTCTGTCTCTTTTGAGTCTACGAAGGAGGAAATTTCTTGGTTCTGTTTATTGCAATTTCCCCCTTCTACCTAGGCTGCATCTCATAGATCAGTTCAGCTCTCTCTCCCTCCCTCATTTCTGAATTCTTGCACAAACTAACTTGTCTTGCATCTCCTACCTCCACCTGGTCATGACCATTGTCTGTGGGAACCAAGTGTTACTGGCTCCCTTGGATCTAATCTAGTTAACGGTAACTAATCAAATCAGCATACAGATAGCGGGCAGAGGTATCAAGAGTGCCCAGGACTTAGGATGTTTACCATTCATGTCAAGATGGCCTCTGTCTTTTGATCCCCATGATCACTGTGCTGACGGCCCCTGGTCTCTTGCAGACAGTGGCCACTCAAAGACAGTGTACATTTCCCACCAGGACGCAATTTAGTGACCTCAGTTCTGAGAGCTGAAGATTCAAATGGTACACATTTTGGAGGCTACTTTCTAGAGAGGTTTATTGGCACAAAATTAAAGTTTGGTATGTGAGTTAGTATGAATTGCATTGTGAGTGTATTTTCTCCTAAAGGACTGGTAAGTCTAGTTTTAGTAAAATGATATGTGTTCTGTTGTTTTGGTGACCATACCCAGGACTTTTGTGTTATTTAGGAAGTAATTTCCATAGTTGTTATTGATTGATTTAGGTGCAACACTATGAAATAGGAACTTGAATTTATTGTATTGGCTATTTGGAGATGTGTGTTCAAGTAACTTAAAACCTCATAGATTTCATCAAAATAGACAAGATCACCTGATTATGCAAATCTTTATTTAATTCAGAAGTCTGACAATTTGGGCTGTGATTCAGATTCAAGGTAAACCTTGAACGTAAAACCTTATGGGGAGCCTGGGTGGTTCAGTCAGTTAAGCATCTGACTCTTGATTTTGGCTCAGGTTTGTGAGTTTGAGCCCAGCATCAGGCTGTGTGCTAACAGCGTGGAGCCTGCTTTGGATTCTCTGTCTCCCTCTCTCTCGTTCCTCCCCCGCTCTCTCTACTTTCAAAAATAAATCAACATTAGAAAAAAGAAAACCTCAGTGTTTTTAGAAACTAAACAATAATGTAGAATTTATTTTTGCTGGAATAATCCCGTATTATTATAAGAGCAGCTGCACATCTCTCAGTTATATCCATATCTGTAAACACCTGTCTCTATAACAGCCTCATTTGAATCTCTAGTACATTTTTATTGTTACTTTCTCCCATCCTTCCGTAAATTTTGGTGTATTTTTGGAAATGTTCCAAAGGATTTTATCTAGGTACTTCATGAATGTACAACAGAAGTCATTTACTTCTTGTCTACTAAAAGGGTAAGGAACAATGAAGCCATCACCACAGTAAGATCGTAAACACAATCATCACTCCTACAGGTTTGCCCCTGCTCCTTTCTTTGTAAGCCTTCCGTCCTCCCTCTCCTTCAGGAGGAGGCCTTTGAGAGGTGTGCTTATAACCTCCTGGAGGCTGGTTGAAGGTTTATAAAAATGATTCTTGGTGACAGATATTATAAATGTCTTTGCTATTCCTCATTATCTCAAATATTATTTCAGCTTGTCCATCTTTTGGCTGACCATTTCCCTCTTGGCTCTCGTGTCTTCGGAACTCTGTGGAAGCTTGCCGTTATTACTGCCACCGTTGCAATTTGTGCATGTCTTATTTACCTCTGGAGAGTTGTCCTTGCTGTGAGTATACTAAAATACCTTACAGGTAGGCTTTTAAGCATAAGTAAGCAGAAGTTTTTTGGTAAGCACAAATTTTTTTACTAGACCATTTGTATGCACTCAGTACTTCAAATTTCCCTTTAAGCACGGCATTCATTGCATCCCACAAATTGTAGTAATTCCAACATTCATTATCATTTAGATGGACATATTTTTAAAATTCTGTGAAATGTCTCTTTGACCCTCTTCTTTTAGAATTTCTCTAGTCTATCTCTATTCTCTATCTTCTATGAGAATATCTCTCATATATTTTGTAGTTTTTCAGTTGTCTCTCTATTATTGATGTCTAGCTTACATATGTGTTCTGAGAACGTATTTTCTATGATTTTGTTGACTTCAAGTTAAGGTGTATTTTATGACCCTGAATATGGTCTGTGTCAGTGAATGTTCTATATGAGCTTGAGAAGAATGTGTATTTTTCTATTGTAGAAAGTGTTCTACAGATGGTCATGGACCTAGGTGATTGGTGATGCAGTTCAGCCCAACTGTGTTCTTATATTTGAATATCTTTATGCTCAGTCTGTCAACGACTGATAGAGGGTGTTGAATTCTTTCAGCTGTAATAATGTATATGTCTACTTCTCCCATCAGTTGTATCAGTTTTTGCCTCATGTATTTTGGCACTCTGTTGTTAATGCATGTACATTAAGGATTATGTTTTCTTGGAGAATTAAGCCTTTATTATTGACCTCAGTATCTCCAATAATTTCCCTTACTTTGTACATGTTTTGAAGGACAATTTAATGGTTCACAGAATTCTAGGTGGATGGGTTCTTTTCTTTTAACAGTATAAACATCTCATTCTTCTTGATTGCATGGTTTCTGAATTCTGAGTATTTTTTGTCCTGGTTCCTCTTGGGTAAGGTGTTATTTCTTCCATCTCCCTGCAACTCCAGCCCCCAACACTACCCCTTAGCTTCTTCCAAAATTCTTTGTTTTCAATTTTCTCTTGATTGAATAGTATATGTCTAGGGATAGTCTTGTGTTTCTTGTGTTTTGTTTTGTTTTGTTTTTGGTTTGGTTTGTTTTTGGTTTGGTTTGGTTTTTTTGGAGGGGGGTATTTATCCTGCTTGAAATTCTTTGAGTTTCCTGAATCTGTGGTTTATGACTATCATTAATTTTGGAAAATTCTCAGTCATTTTCACTTCAAACGTGTAAGTAGGTATTCCCATTTTGTGTGTGTTACACCTTTTGTCATTGTCACACTGGTCTTGGATTTTCTCTGTTGTATTTTTAATTTCTTTGTGTGCGTTTCTGTTTTGGGTGTTTCTACTTGACATTTCCTTCTGCTTGTTGAGTCTTTCCTCAGCTGTGTTGTGTGTGTTAATAAATCCAACAAAGGCATTCCGTATTTCTGTTATGATGTTTTGGATTTCTAGAAGTCCTTTTGGATCCGAGAGTTATCGTTTCTGTGCTCACATTCACCACCTCTTCTTGCATACTGACTACTTCTTCCATTAGAGTCATTATCCTATTAATCAGAGCGGTTTTACATTCCCAGCCTGATTATCCCACCATCTCTGCCATAGGAAGTGTGATTCTAATGCTTGCATTCTGTGTTCAAAATATGTGGTTTTTCCTTTTAGGGTACCTTGTTAAGTTTTTGGGGAAGCTTGGGGTCCCGTCCGTGTTTAAAAAAACTGAGGTGAAGGCTTTTAGTGTAAAGTTTTGTCTTTCCCTAGGTTTTAGGCTGAGTTTACTCCCCTATGAGACAGGAAGGAGGAAGAGCACTGTAGTTGAGTATTTCCCTTCATCTGTATTGCTTGTCTTCAGAAAAACCCCATTAGGCTTTGGAGAAATAGTTTCTCTGGAGGGCAGGCCTTCTAAGCAAGAACAGAACAGCATGAGTTTATTTATAAGTGGCTGTTTTTCCTCTTTTCCTGCCAATTCAGAAATCTTCCCTTCAAAAAGAAAATATGCATATTAAGTACTTGGAAGGCCATCTCTCTTTCCATTTCCCCTGCTTAGGAAAGGAAACATGTGACATTAAAGGACTATCCATGGTTTCCTGTTTGCCCTCCGTAGATACACTTTCCTATAACAACATTTTTATGACTCACTTTTTGATACCATGATGATATTCCAATATCCTGGCAAGATGTTGGGGCTCGCTTCAGCATCACATCATCATTCAAAACTTTCCAATAGGGATATACGTCCTACAGGTCAAGAAAATGTGTCTTTACCTTTTGTTAAAGTAGAGTCTTGCCTAGATTTTATTGAGCTATAATTCATCGGGGGATGACTTGGGTCTGGGTGTTACTGGGCCACCCAGACCAGGTTCTCCAGTCTCAGTGTCTTAGTAATGAACACCGATCGAAAGGGAAACAAAGCAGGTGGCGTTTATTAGAGATAGGTTGTATACAGCGGAGCCACCGAGAAAGAGGAATATCGCTCCCCAAAAGGGTGGTGTGCCAGGCTTACAAAGGCACTTTTCCAAAGGGTGAGGGGCTGGGAGTGGGGAAGCATCCTTCAGTCCCACAGTCATTATCTTATGGTTGTTACTTTTCAGTGGACACAAGACAATCACAGGATGTCTTTTTCCATGGTTGACGTGCTTTTAGTGCTCCTCGACAATAGAAATCCTAGTGCAGTCAGGCTTTAAATTGTTATTTCTACTTTTGCCCAGACAACCATTACTCCCTAATACCTGTTCTCTCTTTGGTTCACTTTTCCAGAAGTCTCCAGTGTGGAAACTGTTAACCCTTGCCTTAGACCAGTGCCTTTACAGGAATTAAGTTCCTCTTGCTTTTCTTATACCTTCTCAACGGGAGCCCTTTTTGCTTTGTTTTTGAAATGTTAGCCATCATTTCTTTTGGTGCCTGTGCTTTTGCCCTAGCCATGTTCCACTCTCTTTCTCGTCTGATGATGTGTTTTTGGAAGACCCTCTGTTTTTAGTGATCTAGGAAAATCATAGCACCTGACATGTTGTAATTGTTTATTGATTCGGAAAGCAGCCAACCCTGTGTAACATTTCAGAAAGCTTTCTAGAGAATGAAAGAAGCGTGTCTTCATACAAAGGTTTTCCTTTTCTTTCCTTGCCGCTTCGTTCCTCCTTCCCATCCCTTCCCTTTCCTTCTCGCCCCCCTACCGTCCCCCTCCATCTCTCTCTCTCTCTCTCTCTCTCTCTCTCTCTCTGTCTCTTTCTTCCTCTCTCCCTTTCTCTCTCTCTCTCTTTCTTTTTTTCTTTTTTTGGCATTTCAAATGATCCTGGGTTCTGGACTTCAGTGTGGATGTTGGGTTTGACTACAAGAAAAAAAAATCAGACAAATATTTTATTTACCTATTTTTAAAACTGTCCGCATTATGCACTGACAGAATTGAATATTTTGATATTTATTTAATATAATGTAAATCTATCTTTTGGTCAAAATAAGCTCTGAATCTTTATGCTTTTGTCAGAAATGGTTTATAAAGAATCATGAACTAAATATGAAATTCTACTTTTTTATTATATTAATGTTATGAATTCATTATGCTGAACAAAATGATCATTGTAATTTCATTGGATGACATTTCAGTATTTTATCAGGAAGAATAAGTTTTTACTATTACTATGTTTTGACCTCAAACTTAATTTTGTTTCTTCCTCTCTCAGACAGAGCCTCCAGTATATCCAGGTAAGATTTTAGGTTTGAGTAGTCTTTGTAATGTTTTTTCATTACTCGTGTTTGGTGTGGGTTTTCATTTTTTAACTAGGGATAAATATGGTGACTTCTGATGTCTAATTGACTTGTTAACTCTTGAAAATCTTTCTCTTCCCTGTTAGAGGCTAAGTGACAATGTGGAGGGATTGGCCTCTCTTAAGACAAGAGACCAGGGGAGGAAAACATCACAGGAGGAAGGAGAACAGAATGAGTGTGATTTTGCATAGAAATGATTAGGACAGAAGTGATGATATGAGCCTGAGGTGTGGAGTGAGTACTTTGCCATGACCTGGCTTTGGGTGAAATGTGAAGATGAGAAAACCCTCTTTGAGTCTGTCCAGAAGCCTAAGCTTAGAGAAGAAGCCAGGTATTGCCAGGCAGGGTGTGTGTCACAGGAGAGGGTTAAACCAAGGTTTTGAGTCTGAGGTGGAGGGAGCCATTCATGCCAGGGGAAAAGTGAACTTGATGCAAATGGGGAGCAATCTATTCTGCACGGACCCCATGGACTGTGGTGATTCTGTGGTGCTGTCTGTTGAGAGGCAAGGTGGCTACCTGACACTTAACAAGCCCTCAAAGACTGGTTGGTGTTCATCACTGTAAATGCAGCGGTGGCGGTGATGAGAAGAGTGACCTCAGGGCAGGAGAGCTCTCACATTGGGCCAATGTGAGAGGAGTTTGCACTTTGTGTCTGTTAGAGGAGTCGGTGTTCTAGAGCTTACACATATAGGAATGTCAGTGAAATGAGGTTTCTTGGGTTTAAAATGCTGCTGAAACTTGCTTTCTTCAGGCACAATGAGAAAGCTAAAAAGTTAGTTCCACCCATGTGTCAGATCATGTGTCTGTGCTGCTAACACAGTGGGATTATTCGATGTCACTGGTTTGGTAACAACCTTAAAAATGGGTTTATCCCCTTTTAGTTAATTTACAGCAAAAAACTGCAAAGATCAACACGTTGGAGAAAGAAAACACAGAGCTGGCTGAAGCAATAGCCACGTGGGAACAGAAGGTAGCATTGCCCTTTCAAATACTTCTTGTGACTTCATTTTGATTAGTTTTACCTCTTGTAGTTCATCCTACTGACCTATTTCATGTGTTCTATAAATACTTCCAATTCAAGACAAGCTTCACAAATGTAATAAAAAACTACCTTTTTATTTGTGAAAGGAGTCACACATCAGACATAGGCTTATCTACCACGATGCTATTTTTGAATTCTGATTCCTTTTTCATATGTTTTGTATATACATCAATGAATTAAAGATACATCTTCAAGAAGCTAAGAGAGAAAGTAACATTCTCTCTGCTGAAGCTCTGAAGTTGAAAGTAGGAATCCTTTCTTTGCCTGGATTGCGTTCTAAAAACACAAGGAAAATTAAGGAATTGTTATGACTCATTCAACATGTTCTGTTGAAGGAGAACATCAGAAAAGTTGAGCACTTCAATAAAATTTTAAATGACACCCTTCAAAGTGCACATGTTACCTTGCAATCAGAAAGAGAGAGAGAGAGGGATGTTAAGAATCAGGAAGTGCTAAGACTTGGCTGCTTTTACTGTCATTTGACTTTGGAGGCTTTCTGTTCATTGGGTGAGGTGAGCATAGCATATTCGCTTGCTGTTTACCATAGTAGAGAGTGGGCCTCTGGGAGACAAACCTCCATCTGCACAGCTGGCATGTCACTAGGACCACCATGAGGAGATTGCTATTTCAAGGACTAGGAAGTATCTTTTATTTTCACAACTAGGTCATTACCACATCATTCAGACCTGCCCTCCAAGATATGGAGAAAATCCCCCAAGAGAGTTGAGAGATGAAGGGCAATAGCAAATTGTATACTGCCTTCTTCTCTTAATGCTCAACAATGTTCAGTGTGCATAGAGGAATATTCTCCTAAGAAAGCCATCTGTGAGCCCTTTGACTGGAACTATTTTCCATGTTCTTTGCCTTCTCCTTGTTGTATTTATGCCCCAGGATCTTTCTTTGTTGCCATGCACAGTCCTGTTGCACTCACATTGTTGTGCGATCATTATTTCTTGAATGTATTTTCTCATATCTGTCCTAAAGTCAGAAGATGCAAACGGTCAATTGGAGGAACTGAGAGCCTGGAGGTCCAATAAACGTGCACTGGAAGGTATGTTGTCTGTTGGGGAGAAATCCCCATATGGTGGCAATGACTTTGCATTGGGAAGGGAAAGAATGCCTTCCTGCCTTCACACTAGTTGCCCTTTTCCTGTCACCCCAAAACCAAGTCTCAGGTCATATGCACATGCACAAAATAACCATTTTTTTTACAGCAAGGATAAAGGCCGTGGAAGACCTTCATAATGCTGTGAGTTCTATTAAAGCAATCAGGGAAGAAACAGCCAAAAGGCTGAAGGAGAGCAGAGACGTCCTTGATGAATCCTATGAAGAAAGAAAAATGGCTACAGCAAAGTAAGACGTTCATGTGATAATGGTCCTGAGTGCTGTTGTATGAATGAATGTGGTGGCCGCTATAGATAAATATATTTCTTCTAGAATTGGATCCAGAGTATTTTTGCCAAATGCATTCAGGAGAATTGTGCCTGCCCTTCCTACCTTGCTTCCTATAACCTGCATTTTCCTTTCTGTCCTCAGTGCTTGTCACACATTCTTGTGTCATGTACTTGGGGTAGAAGAGGGAAGATACTGGCATTAAGCACACTGATAACAGGATCCCCTCTGGATCCATTTACATTGGCCTATAGGTTTCAATCCCATCCCATTGTCTTATCAGCCGGGAATTAGGTGATCTTTGTTCAGCACCAGACTTGGGTCAAAAATATTTAGGGAAAACATTGACTTACCTTGCTGCAGAAACCATGGGAGTTTCTTTCTAGACTGTGGGTTGGGATGGCATCAGTACTGCATCTCTTCATCCAGTCTGCAAGTGAGACTCATATGAAGTGTGTCTTCATGGGTTCATTAGAAATTTGGTGCACCAGGTGCATGTTTCTTCTTTGGTCCAGTATTTCCTTTTGTTCTCAGGAGGAGGGCCTTTAGAGCCCCTCATTCACATTGAAAAGGAAATGCTTCCTTGTCTTCCCTGGAGGCTCAGCTTCTGTTAGTCCTTTCCACACCCGGGGTGGAGCCTGCTCTGTCTCACTGGCATGTTGTTTTTGTTAATTTGTAAGCTCTTTGTGGGAGCAGGTAGAGCACCCTGACCACCTTTCTATCTTCACCCCCTTACAACAGAGCCTCTACATTACAGCCACCCCAGAAAACATTTGCTGAAGGACTACCTGAGAGGCCAGAAGGAAATGCATGTACCTTTCTCTGTCTAGTGCTTTTGTGTCCACTACTAACAGTCTTTCAGTTTTGCATGTGATTCTTGAGTACATCCGGTGCCAAGTTGAAACCCTTTACAGCAACACCATGGACAAAATAGTCTGAGGGCAACACAGCAAACCAGCCTTTCTAAGCATTTCCCTTTGCTGCCTTCACTGTCAATGAACTGAGTCTTGTTAAAGTAGACTGACTCCATGAAGTTGATAGTTTTCCATCTGAAATCTGTTTCCTGAAGATAACAGCCTGACTGTGGGACAGCTCACACCATGTTATATTTCAGCATATATTGCCACTCTAAGATTGGCCTTTCCCTCCACCGGGATCTTTGAAAGAGTGGGCAGGGGTTGCACTCCTGAACCTTAGTGGTGTATGGGAGTGATTTGCAATGCTGGTGAAGCCATATCCTGGAAGGCTGTCTTTCATACTCAGTGTCTGTGTCAGGGTACAACTTCTGGACTGAGATTCAGTGCGCTGCCCCATGGAGGTGTAAGGCAATGATGATCCCCTGCCTCATCCTAATGGGTACAGTTGGTCAGGCACAGGTTTTCACACTGACCTGACATAGGCCTTCTCCATCTCAAACAAAAGACCAACTCTGGGAAGGCACAAGGTGCAATGTTATTTGATGACTTGACGATGAAGGAGTAGAAGCAGAGAACTAGAAAGGCGGCTCTGATTGTAGGCGACTTGGCAGCAGACGGAGGTTGAATTTTCTTTAACATGAAATGGGGTCTTCATTTCTCTGACTGTGTTGTCAGTCTGTGCATCGTTGGGGGAGGGGATAGGGATATTTGAATCTAGGCTTTAAGAGAGCTGAGAAGGAAAAAGGCAGAATTTCTGGACCTTGCCTCCTGGACTATGTATATATCTTTCCCATCTTAGGAATCTGGATATGACAAACTGTGAACTCGTGGCAATGAAGAATCAGATGGCAACTGCAGAGGAAAATCTGAAAATAGCTACAAGGGACATACGCAAGTGCAAGTGAGTTCAGATAGTAATTAGCAGCGGCTCATGAAACCCCTGTTCGTTTCTTAGTTCTAACCTTTGTACAATGGGTAGACTCCATGAATATAGTAATACAAACACAAATTCAGAGGACATATCCGTAGAGAATTAACAGATAGGAAAAGATAAGTATTAGAAAGAACAAAACAATTAAGCTACTAAACATTTCTGGGTCTCCAGCATTGACCTGCCCATGTAGAAACTTCATCCATGCCAACGTTCCTGAGGGGTGGTGTCAGTTGTCATAATCTATAGGAAAGCAGTGTGTCATAGGATGAAATCATATCCATCAACAAGGTAGTACCACCTGATGGTCCTGGTCTTTGCAACCCTAGGAAACCTGGTGAGTACACAAGTGAAAGGAGAATAGAACTTTATGTTGGCTTTATGATGAAAGTCACTTGTCACATGATGAATTAGGGCAAGATTGCAACTGGAAAAGAATTCTATGACCTCTGAACCCTACGGGCATGGAATAATGAGTAAGGAGAGGATGGAACAATAGCTTTGGTTCTGCACATTTAGAATTGTGTGAAAAGTGTTTCATGTGAAAGGATAAATTGTATTGGGGGAAGATATGAGGATGACGGGAACATGAGCAGATTATTTATAATCCTACCTAATATTAGGCCTTATTTGACGAAAACAATTGTATCTCACAGACAGCAAATTGAACAAACACGAGAACAGCTGCAGAAGGCAGAACTCACCTTCACACACCAGGTAACGTGAGTTCTGCCTGACATAGTGAACCCTTAGTACCTCATGTGGTTGAGTGTAGTGGCCCTTGGAATTCCTAAACACAGACTTTTCATTGTTGCTTTTTCAGGTCGCAGTTTATGAGCGTAATGCTGAGGACAACCGGGTAAGTGTTTTCTTTTTTCCTCCTCTCTCTCTTTGGTGCACAGTCTGGCACGACTGAAGGTGGATATGTTTTTCTCCCCTAGATCAAGACTCGGATCTGGGAGAGGAAAATGGCGGAGCAGAGCCGAGAGGTCGCCCGCTTGAAACACAGGTGTGGGAGCATGACATGAGTTTTTATGGGTGTTTTGAGGGATGACAGCGGTGCTGTTTAGTGTCTAGTCAGAGGACGTGGCGTTGCAACTCTGATAGAAGTCCATTCTTTTTCTGTATCCAAGACTGCATGAGATGGAAGGAAAGAGGCTGCTTGAGGGATACAGGAGGTGGAGACCAATGCCTGGAAGTCCAGAGATGCAGAACCTTGCGAGGAGAGGTAAAAGGCATGTGGTGATGTGCAGCAGCCTAATTTCTGCGGCAAAGCCTTTTCCTGTGGGTGATCATCGTGTGTCCTGGACAGAACAGCAAACACTAAGGACAGCAGGTGGTCTGAAGGGGTGACAGAAGGGTGTTCTCCTCTGGTACTACAGGCAGTGAGGCACTTGTCCCTGTGACTGGTGGAGCTCATGCCCCTCCTCTGGCTGTGACCCTCCCACCTCCTCTAGCATCCCCCTGTCTGAAGAGCTTGGAAAGGATGACAGGACAGGGGCCTCATCCTTCTTCCCACCCGGACTCAATGTGAAGACTTTAGTTTATTTGAGGAGAAGGTCATTTATTATTTCTAATGTTCCTTTATTTTTATTGTTGTGAACTGTAGACCTACATTCCTGAATCCAAGCTCCAAATAGCTTCGTCCTCTGATGTTATCAGTGCAACTCTGCGGCTTCACTGCTAAACACCCATAGTTTTCCTTTACTCATTAATATAACATCAGTCAAGTTCAGTTCCATTCAGAAATAGTTACATAATACCGGCTCCCATGTGGAAGGCAGCTTATAGATAAGCTGAAAGACTGAACAATTTGCCTGGAGTCAGAAGAAACACACCCATGCTCTTCTGTGGAGGGTTTTTTGATGTTATCCACCAACTGATGCTCTCATTTTAATTTTTATCTGAAATGAGATGCTGAGTTTACCCCTCATGTGTATTGAGAAATGGCTGTTTTGGTGACGATTTCCTGATTTCTCTTTGAGCTGCCCTGTTGAAAGTTATTTGACTAATTATGAAGAACATGAGCCAGAACCCTATGGTTTCTTCATTAAGATATGATGGGATGGATCTCCCCCTTATCACTGGGGTCAACTGAGGCTTGTGGGTTACTCTCTGCCTCTCCTCCTGGTCCTGAGTGTGGGCAAGAGTTTAACACGTCACAAAATGTGGTGTTTGTGTGAATTCTTCACAGTCTACTAAAATCAGAGGAAACCTCTATCCCTTTCAGAGCCTTTAGCCGAAGCTGGTGTCCCTCCCATGAGTCACATCTACAAGCAGTCTACCAACAATGCCGAGAAGGACAAGGTAAATGCTGGGGCCATTTTCAGTTGTAGGTCTGTCAGGAAACCCTCATTTGCGGAACAGCATGCTCTGCGGCCTTATCCCTGTTTTGTGTGTTGTGTGATATGTCTGCCTGTTTATATTTTCCAAATGCACAGCCTTAACCCAAGAGTCTACAGGCTGCTTTCTTTTCAGCCTGTCATCTTTTTTCTGATCAGTTTAGTAGCCAAAGGAACTTAGAAGTTGACCACCCTATGGCTTTTCCCTTGTGTTCAAAATAACAACAATAGGAAGATACACCGCACTCTATACCAAAGTCTCTAAGCTTGTTGACTCCTAACACACTACCTCGCTGTGGGATCAGTGTTGTTATTTTCCTCTTTCTGGTCTCACTATTGATGGTGAAGACTGTCTGTTAGCTCTAAATGTGAAAAGACTTCCCTCCATCTTTATATTGTGTGCCTTGTACAATTTATGATGGTTTTAGACAAAGTCATAGTCATAACTCACCACCTTCACGTCTTCATGGGTAAATGAACTGTTTGGAATCCTTTCAAGCAGTATCTTAGGTAAAAGTATTCTGAACACAAGGTCCTTCAGTTTTATTCATATGAGCAGGTTCTCTTGTGTCTCCAGTCAGTGTGAGAGCTGATACCATCGCTCATGACACATCCCTGGAAATGTATACCAAAGTCAAAACACATTTGCATTAATTCTGTTTCATGAACGTCTGCCTCTTTTTTCCCATAGGATGTATTACTCTGTGTCTTGTAGTGTACCCAAAACCAGAATTCCTTATGAATTCAGGTGAACACTTGGGGGCCTAGTACTCATTGATGTGTAATATGTTCCTCACAGCAAACATTTCCTCAGGTCCCCTACAAGACTCCAGGCATCCCCAACTCCCGAGTGGTTTCTTGGCCTTTGACAGCACTTGCAGAAAGTAGGAAGACCTTTTTCTCAGCAAGGGAAGCAGAGGGGGCCAAGTGTGGGGCCGGCAGGCAGAACTTGTCCCCAAGAGTAGCTGTGATTTCATGCGCAGAGAATGAGCTGTGTATTTGCAGTCCATTTTTCTGTGTTCGGAATAAGCCAAAAACAGAGCTTTTGCCGTCACTGTAGTGGAGGGATGCAAAGTGATCCTGGACTTGGATGTCTTCCTGTCTGGAATATGCTGCTTCATTAGTTTGGAATTACTTATTTAATCCTGTAAGATGGGATCATTTTGTTCTAAATTCTCAGACCTGGGCAGGGACATGTGGTGACAGTAGTTTAACCGCCTGCGTTTAGTTGCCTAAGCTGTAGGTGGTACCCAGTGGCAGGGACAGAGTTTTCAGGTACTGATGCTACTCTCTTGGATCCTGGTGGCAGAGTAGGGAGCAGGTGCTGACCCATACTTCTATGGGTTTCATCTGCTTTGGGGATTGGTTCTCTTGTGTGGCATCTGCACATAGCTGTCACTTCTGTTCTGCAGGGCAGTGTGGACCCGTGGCGACCTCCTCCATCAACTGGAAGATTCTGCCCACCCCACTATAGAGGCCACCCTTTGATCTGGGCACATCCACCTCCTGTACCAGGTTCGGGACCATCCCGAACCCCTCCACCTGCACCACTTGGTAAGATGATCTGGGCAGTATGAGTTGGCTTGCAAAGAACCTTCATCTAATTTTTGTTGTTGTTGAGACTTTTTTAAAGAAATTTGTCAAAGTTTATTTATTTTTGAGACAGACAGAGACAGAGCATGAATGGGGGAGGGTCAGAGAGAGGGAGACACAGAATCTGAAGCAGGTTCCAGGCTCTGAGCTGTCAACACAGAGCCCGACGTGGGGCTGGAACTCAGCACTGTGAGATCATGACCTGAGCCGGAGTCGGATGTTTAACCGACTGAGCCATCCAGGCGCCCCGTTGTTGAGTCTTGTACAAGGTGCAGAGGTGGTACCACAGACCATTGCAACGCAAGGAAAATGCCTGCCATCATCACCACATTCCTTGAGTTTCTCATGATTGACTTATCATCCTTGGGTCATTTCCCCCACTTTGTGTTGGTACAGGTGTCTCTTGTGGAGATGGAATGGGGCTGTATGCAGAAAAGGAGGCATAGCGCTTCAGCAGATGTGTGCCATACACAGTCCATGTGCTGGGCGGTGGGAGGCATGAGGCGCAGCCTAACGTATATCCATCCAGTTGAGCCCCCAGTCATCCACAGTTGTTTGAGGAGTTCTGAAAACACCTGAACCAGGGCTTTTATGGGGCTTCATCAGAGTTTAAAGAATGGCTCTCCCTTTACCTTGGGATCACCTGAAGCATGCGGGATACCCTGTGCATGTGATTTGGGATCTGACTGGGCCAGAGAGTTTAGGTTGCTTGAGGATGAGGAGAGTGGTTTTTGGTTTTTGGGTTTTTTTTTTTTGTTTTTGTGTTTTTGTTTTGTTTTAATTTTTTTTTAATGTTTATTTATTTTTGAGACAGAGAGAGACAGAGTATGAACTGGGGAGGAGCAGAGAGAGAGGGAGACACAGAATCGGAAGCAGGCTCCAGGCTCTAGGCCATCAGCCCAGAGCCTGACGCGGGGTTCGAACTCACGGACCGTGAGATCGTGACCTGAGCTGAAGTCGGACACTCAACCGACTGAGCCACCAAGGCGCCCCATGTTTTGTTTTTTTAATCTCTGCACAATCTACTCAAATCAGAATAAACCTCCATCCCTTCTAGGGCCTTCTGCGGATCCACATGTTGCTCCTGTGAGTAACAACAACACTGACTCTACCGAAAGGACCACGAAGGACAAGGTAAATGCTGTGGACATTTTCAGTTGTAACTCTTTGGCAAAACCCTCCTTTTTCTGTTCAGTGCTCTCTCCTGGCTTTGTGTCTGTTTTGTGTGTTGTATGATATGTCTGCTTGTTGTTCTCATTTTCCAAATGCACAGCCTTATCCCAAGTGTCTATGGGGTTCTCTCCTTTCTGCCTTTCAACTCCTTGTGGAAGGTTTAGAACCAATCGTGCCTAGGGCTGAGCACCCAAGGGCTTTTCTGGTATATACCTGGAAATAACCCAGGGAGGAAGAGACCACACTCCACCTGGAAGTCTTTTGGCATGACTTAGTTTTTCTGGACCTCCTCAGTGTGGAATCATTGCTCTTGCTGTTTCTTCCTGTTCTGTTTCTTTCTAGGGGATTAATGTGTTCAGAAAATTGGCAGTTATCCTTATGTTTTGAAAATGCAAACTGCCTTCACTCCAACTTATATTTTTGTATGTGTCATTTAGAGTGGTCTTAGACAAAGTATATGTAATACCCATCAACATTCAGCCTTTTTTTTTTTTTTTTTTTTTTTTTGTAAACGTGCTGTCTGGAATCCCTTCAGGTGTGCCCTGGGTATGCATATTCTGAACTACGAGAGGTGACATATTTGTCCTAGAAAACACGCATTGCTACATGCGTGGTGAAGAGAGACAATCCGTAATTACCTGCATTGTAATTCTCCACTGTGTCCTTTGTGTTCACATGAGCACGTTCTCTTGTGTCCTGTGTCACTGTTACAGGTGAAACATGGAGATGTACAGCGGAAACGAAAGTGTATTCGTGTTAATTCTGTTATTTAGAATTTCAGCTCATCTTTTAGAGAACAAAAGTACCCTGCGAGTTGTACTGTATTTAACTGAGAAGTACCACTGAATGAAAATAAATTAGCTAAGCCTACCTAACATGTATAGGTAACATGTTTCTCTAAGAACATGCTTTTCGAGGTTCTCTGCATGACCTCAGGATCCCCATCCCCGAACATGTCTCTGTGCCCATGGATAGCACTTGCAGAGAGAAGACCTCATTGTCGGGAGAGAAGCAGATCGGGCACAGGCGGGGGCTTAGAGGCAGAGCTTTGAGCCACGAGGGCTATGATTCCATGCGTGGAGCCTGGGATTGTCATTCCTTCTCAATCTGTAGTTCTTCACATACAAATAAGCAGCCTCTGTGGTGGAGGCAGAGGCGGGGTGGAAGGTGATTCTGGACTTAAATGCCTTCCTATCAGGAATATGCTATTTTATTAATTTGGTACTCATTCCATAAATCCTCTCGGACAAGAGCTTGCTGTTCTACATTTGCACACATGTGGGAACACTGGTTTGTCCCCATAGCATCCGTTCCCCACCCCCAAAGCTATAAGTGGAACCCAAAGTATGGGTAGAGATTTTGGCGCTGATGCTGCCCTCTTGGAACCTGGTGGTGGGGAAGCTGGCAGGAGATGAGCACTGCTTCTTTGGGTTGCCACTTTTTGCTGGTGTTGGTTCTTTGCTCTGTCCTATGAACATAGCTTTCTTTTCTGTTCTGCAGGCCATTATGAATGCAAGAGGGCCTGGTCCTTCCCCAGGATCGCCTTGCAGGCTGTCCCCCATGGACCACCCTTCACCACCAGTCACGGGCGATGGGCCACCTCCTCCACCAGCTCCTCCACGTACTAAATTTGGTAAGATGACCTGAACTGGATGAGTGACTGATAAAGCGTATTCGTCTTCTTGGTGAAAGACTTGGTGGGAATGATGTAGGGATGCTTGTGAGGGTTTGGCAATTCAACTGCAAACCTGCCTGAGGACAGTGTCACATATCTCAAGTTTCTCAGGACATAGTGTACAATGGGCTGTGTCATTTCCCTGTAATGAGGTCAGCTGTAGGTTTCTCTTGTCTACAAGAAAGAGGAGTTTTACACAAAGGCAGATGTATCAGGAGTACTGGTGCCTGTCTGAAAGACACAATGCTTTGAGCTCCGTGAAGGATGAGATGCACCCCTAAGTGTAGGTGCCTCAGGTGTCCCATCTGAAAGGGGGCACGTGCATTATATGACACAGACCTTGTGGTCACCATAGTGGAAGTACCATTGAAGGATCCAGTGCAAAACTGGGGGAAACTTGAATCAGGCAGGAATAGAAGGGAAGTTGAGCACAGTAAGCAGAGTTTGAGGAGGTGCAGAGGGGAGGGCGTTGGGGTCAGTAGGATGGACTTGGAGG
>NW_026463985.1:0-40748 GCF_027475565.1 Acinonyx jubatus
ATAATAAAGATTAGAGTAGAAATAAATGATATAAAGTTTAAAAAGTAGAAAAGATTAATGAAACTAGGAGCTGGTTCTTTGAAAGAATTAACAAAACTGATAAACACCAAGCCAAAGTTATCAAAAAAAAGAGAGGGTAAAGGATCCAAATAAAATCATGAATGAAAAAAGAGTGATCACAACCAACACTGCAGAAATACAAACAATTACAAGAGAATATTATGAGCAACTATATGCTAAAAAAGTGGATAATCTGCAAGAAATGGATGAATTTCAAGAACTTGTAAACTACCAAAACTTAAACAGGAAGAAATAGAAAATATGAACAGATACATAACCAGTAAAGAAATTGAATCAGTAGTCTCAAATTTCCCAACACACAAAATTCCAGGGCTGGATGGAATCTGAGTACAATTCTATAAAAAAATTTTTTGGCATTTATTTTTTATTTTTTTTAATTTTTTAAATATAATTTATTGTGAAACTGGTTTCCATCAGTGCTCATCCCAAAGATAGATGGTATCTATCTTTCTCTGCCTGGCTTATTTCACTTAGCATAATACCCTCCAGTTCCATCCACTTTGCTGCAAATAGCTAAGTTTCATTCTTTCTCATTGCCAAGTAGTATTCCATTGTGTATATAATCCACATCTTCTTTATCCATTCATCAGTTGATGGACATATAGGCTCTTTCCATAGTTTGGCTATTGTTGAAAGTGCTGCTATAAACAGTGGGATACAAATGCCCCTCTGCATCAGTACTCCTGTATCCCTTGGGTAAATTCCTAGCAGTGCTATTGCTGGGTCACAGGGTAGTTCTATTTTTAATTTTTTGAGGAATCTCCACAACGTTTTCCAGAGTGGCTGTACCAGTTTGCATTCCCACCAGCAGTGCAAGAGGGTTCCCGTTTCTCCACATCCTCACCAGCATCTATAGTCTCCTGATTTACAAAACATTTAAAGAATTAATACTTCTTCTTTTGAAACTGTTCTAAAAAATTAAAACAGAAGGAAAACTGTTAAACTCATTCTACAAAGCCAGCATAACCTTGTTTCCAAAAGCAGACAAAGATCTCACTAAAAAGGAGAATGACAGACCAATATCTCTGATGAACATGGATGCAAAAATTTTCAACAAAAGCTAGCAAAGCAGATTCAACAGTATGTTAAAAGTAGTATTCAACATGATTCAGTGGTATTTATTCCTGGGCTGTGGGGCTGGTTCAAAATCCACAATCCAACCAATGGGATACACGTCATTAATAAAAGAAAGGTTAAGAACCATTTTATCCTCTGAATAGACAAAGAATAGGCATCTGACAAAATACAGCATCTTTTTTGTGATAAAAACTCTGAAGAAAGTAAGGATAGAAGGAACATACCTCACCATCATTAAGGCCATATAGGAAGGAAGCCAGCATCCTGTAGGAAGGATGAGTTAATATCATCCTTAGTGGGTAAAAACAGTTTTCCCCTAAGGTCAGGAACACAACAGTGTGCCTATTCTCACCACTGCTGTTCAAAATAGCACATGAAGTTCTAGCCTTAGCATCCAGAAAGCAAAAAGAGAAAAAAAAAATCCAAATTCACAAGAAGTCAAGCTTTCATTCTCTGCAGACGACATGATTATGTGGAAAAGACTCCACCAAAAAAATTGCTATAATTGATACATGAATTCAGGAAAGTTGCAGGATATAAAATCAATGTACAGAAATCTGTAATATTTCTACACATCAGAAATGAAGCAACAGAAAGAGAAATCAAGGAATCCATCTCATTTACAATTGCACCAAAAATCATGAGATACCTAGGAAAAAACCTAACCAGGGAGGTAAAGATCTGTACTCTGAAAACTATAGAATGCTTACAAAATAAATTGATGAAGACACAAATTAATGGAAAAACATATTCTGCTCATTGATTCAAAGAACAAACATTGTTAAAATGTCTATGCTACCCACAGCAATCTACACATTTAATAATACCAGCATTTTTCACAGAGCTCAGATAAAATATTCTAAAATTGTATGGAACTAGAAAACACCATGAATAGCCAAAGTAATGTTGAAAAACACAAGGAAAGTGGGAAGCATCACAATTCCAGACTTCAAACTGTATTACATATCTGTGAAGACAGTATGGTACTGGCACAAAAACAGATAAATAGATCGAAGGGACAGAATAGAAAACCCACAACCACAAAATGGACCCACAACTATATAGTCAACTAATCTTCAACAAAGCAGGAAAGAATACTTAATGGAAAAAAGTCAGTCTCTTCAACAAATGGTGTTGGGAAAACTGGACAGCAACGTGCAGAAGAATGAAACCTGGACCACTTTCTTAACACCATACACAAAAATAAATTCAAATAGATGAAAGACATAAATATGAGACAAGACACCATCAAAACCCAGAGTAAAATATAGGCTGCAACCTCTTTGACCTCAGCCAGAACAGCTTCTTACTAGACACATCTCCAAAGGCAAGAGAAACATAAACAATTGTGGACTATTGGGACTTCATCAAGATAAGAAGTTTCTGCAGAGTGAAGGAAACAATCAACAAAACTAGAAGGCAACTGATGGAATTGGAGAAGATATTTAAAATGATGTACCAGATAAAGCACTGGTATTCAAAATCCATAAAGAACTTATCAAACTTAACACCCAAAAAACAACTAATCCTGTTAAGAAACGGGGAGAAGTTATGAACAGACATTCCTCCAAGAAAGACATAAAAATGGCTAATAGACACGTGAAAAAATGCTCAACATCACTCATCATCATGGAAATACAAATCAAAACCATGGATAGAGTCCAAAGTCCATTGATGAATGGATAAAGAAGATTTGGTATATACATGCATATAGATATATAGATATATATAATGGAATATTGGTGATTACAAAGAATGAAGTATTTCCATTTGCAACAACGTGGATGGAACTAGAGTGTATTATGCTAAGTGAATAAGTCAGAGAAAAATAAATATCATATGATTTCACTGATATGTGGAATTTAAGAAACAAAACAGATGAACATAGGATAAAGGAAGGAAAAATAAGGCCAACAATAAAGGACTCTTAAATACAGAGAATATACTGAGGGCTCCTGGAGGGAGGTGGGGGGGGTGGCCTAAACGGGTGATGTACATTAAGGAGGGCACTTGTTAGGATGAGCACTGGGTGTTATATGTAAGTGATGAATCACAAAATTCTCTTAAAGCCAATACTACACTATATGGTAACTGACTTGAATTTAAATAAAATGTTTGAAAGAAAATAAAAAAGAAAGAATTCTGGGTATTCAAGGTATATCATATTTAAATATAATGATACCATAATGATATGTTAATATACCATAATTTTGTTGTTAGATATTTCTCAACTGGTATGATTACAGACCACTTTCTTGCACATAAAAATGCAATTGGATAGAGTGGTCATAAGCATCATGTTCTTCCCTATCTCATTAACTTCTGATAAGACTTGTTAGGTGAGAGAAAACACAATTCAATTCCCTCCCTGATGAGCTCAGAGGCATACCAGCTGTATTCCACTGCTGGAAGTAAATGTCCCTACACTACAATTTCCATATGAGCATGAGCAAAAAAAAAAACAAAAACTTCTTCATTTCTGCCTCAGTTATCTGTGATTTTAATCAAGGCCACATAGTAGTTTATCAAGGAGGATCTTTTCCTGAAAGAGCTGAAGCCCTCTCTAACCGTCTGAACATCTAGTGGAGAATTTAATGGTTGAAATGGGTGGATCGTTTGTAGGGACTTGAAACTTGATTCTGTCACTGTGGCACGGCATAGTGATGATGTTTCTGAGATGAATTAAAACCATGATGTCTTTTTTCTTCTCCAAGCCATTAATTACTTCAAGGGCATGTCCCAGGCAGGAGAGTGGGCATGAATGAAGCAGAGCAACACCAGTGTCTTCCAGAGGCTGGGGCACTGAGATTTGTAGTAACTTAGCATTTTGGCCAGGAGGGGAACAAGTCCGCCTGCAGGTGAACCCCAAGGGTCCTGTGCTGCCTTCATTAGCCAGCAGGAGGCACACAATTCCACCATTTCTGAGCTGCCCAGAGCTCAGGAGGTCAATAGAAGGGTCAGTGAGAAAGAGCTTCCTTCCCTCAGCACAGTGACTTAGGAGACAACACTCTGGTTTGGGGATGATGTGGGACAGAGTCCCCATGAGAAGAACTCTGTATCCTAGCTCCTGGGGCTGAGGAGAGGCCGTGCCATCAGGGTGTCCAGAAAATTTTCCCTCTGTAGCCAGCACTGAGCCTTTATCATCTGGACCCTTCTTACATCCTTTATTCGCCACTTTCTCAGGTAATACTTGAACAAAAGTTATTTTACAACAGGATCTGTTTTTAAAGGGGCTTGGTGGGCAAAGTCATGCTGTCATGTTTGCTGTAGACTAAAACTTAATTTGTGAGAGAAATTCCTGCACAGATTCAGAGTCAGGGAAACAAATGTATAACTATGAAAGAAATGTACAGTTGCCAGGAGCACCAGCCCAATATGATGGGACACACAGGATGTGCATGGTCAACATATACAAAATCTTTAGATGAATGGGGAAAAAAAGTTTACAATTATGTACATACTTGCGTTTATTTTAATGCTTAATTTTTCATCTAACGTGAAAGTATGTTAAAATGTAGAAAAGCTAAAGAGGTGTGTAAAACTCCATTATTTTAAGATTCAGTGTTTTCAGTTTTGCAAAATCAGAATTTATTATAATTCTACTTTTCTGCTATAAATTAAGCAAAGGTCTATATACTTAAAATATACTTCTGTGCTTGTTTTCAAATGAGAATATTGTGTTTTTTGATATTTTATCCTAACAGTGACATTGTGAAATGTTTTTAAACATTAGTTCACTGGAAAATCTTTTTCAGGACTGTAATGTGAAAAACATTGTTAAAAATGATAATAAATCGAGGTGACACCAAATTTTGTGTAAGAATGTAATAAGAAAATCTCATGTATCAGTTCTAGAATATTCGATGCAATGGCAATTTTTAAAATACCAGCCATTGCATGCTGCTTAAAACCATTTGAGATGAAACATTTTTAAACTTAAAACTTCAGAATAGTAAAGAGCCCATGAAATGGCTGCTTTTTAAAATTAGATGTATTCATTGCAAACAAATTATATCCTATTAAAAATGTAAAATCTGAAGGCAGTTAGTTTGGTATTAAATTTTTATTCAAAAGCTGGAATTAGGGTATGTATATTATATCTGATATAAGTCATTTTCCCATAAGAGTTGATATTTTTTAGTCATAGATTATCCACTGTCCCTTGCTTTAATTTTCCTGTTTATTTTCTTTTTTTTTAATTGTTTTTAACGTTTATTTATTTTTGAGACAGAGACAGAGCATGAACGGGGGAGGGGCAGAGAGAGAGGGAGACACAGAAT
The DNA here is from genome assembly GCF_027475565.1 of Acinonyx jubatus. NCBI lineage: Eukaryota > Metazoa > Chordata > Mammalia > Carnivora > Felidae > Acinonyx > Acinonyx jubatus. Next base: position 5,439 of record NW_026463985.1, read on the forward strand.
CGGAAGCAGGCTCCAGGCTCTGAGCCATCAGCCCAGAGCCCGACGCGGGGCTCGAACTCACGGTCCGTGAGATCGTGACCTGAGCTGAAGTCGGACGCTCAACCGACTGAGCCACCGAGGCGCCCCTTTCCTGTTTATTTTCTAAATCAGGAAGTATATTCCTATGATTTGTGGAGGCATTGTTTTTCTCACATGTTTCAAAGTTACTTTTTTACTTTGTAAGCATGGGTTGAGGCTTTTTAATAAACAAGCATCTTTGCATATCATGATGAGTTTTCATTGGAGAGCTTTCTTAACCATTTCCACTTGAGCCTAACATCATACCATTAAAAAAAAACACAAAAAAATTTAATCTATATGTGCTAAGATGCATCTGACTACAGCATAGTGTATTTCATAATTTGACTTTACATTATAAAATATAATAATACATTTTATTTTATATTACCATACACTAATACATTATATACCTGTACATATATATCTGTTTGCTAGTTGACATGAATTTGCATTGGGTGGTGGCTGATTTCATTTGATCTTATCGCCAACTGGATATTCATATGTGTGTCTAAAGTACTTTTTAGAACAGACGTCTACTCATGGAGTTCACAAAGCCTGTTATCTACGGTAGGATATTTAAAGGACATCTTACTTTATTTCACGGGAGCAGAAATTTTGTCTAAGATTATGAGCTGATCAAGGCAAAGATTTGGCACTACCATATTCAATGGAGGACTAATGGCCATCGATGCTTCTGTATAATTACTGTGAACTTAAGTGTTTTTATGTCAACATTATCTGTATCCCATTTACTAATAGTTATCTAAGCTACAATATATACATTTTTTTTCTTTCATTTCATTACAATCAGTAAATCTTTGTGGTGATGGCAGTGTTTTTAACATGAACATTGTCATCTGACATCTTTGTTCATAATGAGCTACTTATACAGTCAAAAGTTATGAAAAAGTATGATTTTCATATTCTCAAATGTATATCAGCTTTATGCACTTTTCTTTGAATCATTCCACATGTCTCTTGTGTTCTATTAAACTCATAGAAAGAGATCACTTTTTATATTTCCCAACAGGGGCAAGACCAAGTAAAATGCCACAAAAAAGAACATGACTGGCTTGTTTATGAAAGGATAAATATCATATGGCCTGTTAGAATTGATAAGAAAAGATGATTAATAAATGCAACACTTAGGCACAAAAGAAAGATAATTATATGAGGTGACAGAGGTGTTAGCCAATCTTATTGTGGTAGTCATCTCAAAACATATACATGTATCAAATCATCATGTTGTAAAACTTATATTTCCCAATGATATATGCCAATTATATCTCAGTAAAACTGGGAAGAAAAGGATTTCAGGATTGCAACAGCACAGTATGCAAATAAGCACAAACTTTTCTAAGCAAAAACCATTGTGAGACAACACTAGTGTTACACCCAGGAAGCCGTGAAGCGGGCCCTGGTTCTATCTGCAAATACGTCCCAAACATCTGACCACTTGTCACCATCTCCACTGCTAACAAACAGCCTAATTTCCCCTCTAGGTTACTACACCAGTCTCTTAAGTAACCTCTTGCTTCTGCCTTTGCCTTTCCAGTTGATTGGTAGCATAGAAATCAGATTAATTCTGATAGACCTCCTCTTCTGAAAATCCTCCAATGATTTTCCTTTCACTCCAAGAAAAGTCAAAGTCCTTGCCATGGCTGACAAATCTGTTTACACTCCAAGTGCTGTGTCCTTGCTCACTTAGCTTCACCCACACAGCATTCCAATGGACAATTAAAAAGGGACACATGTGGCTTCTTTTTTAGAGAAACGACTCAGACAATGGGCCACTTTCCTCTTAGTCCCCCAAAGGAGGAGGGAACAATCATCAATGACAAGGGCAGCTGTGGAAACAACACCCAGAGTCGGCTTCACAGGAAGGGACACTATTTCTCCTCCTCATGCTTTCAGGGACTCCATACTTAGAGAAATTTCTCTAGTGACAAACTTTAGAAACAATCCCTGAAAGTACAGTCTTCACATTTCCAATCATTGAAAAATCCATGGTCCTACCAACACGTCCCAGTTCTATCTAAAATTCCCTCCAATGTGATGTCCTTAAATATAAAAAAGATTAGGGGCGCCTGGGTGGCTCAGTCGGTTAGACATCCGACTTCAGCTCAGGTCGTGATCTCACAGTTTGTGAGTTTGAGCCCTGCGTCAGGCTCTGTGCTGACAACTCAGAGCCTGGAGCCTGCTTCAGATTCTGTGTCTCCGTCTCTCTCTGCGCCTCCCCTGCTCGTGCTCTCTCTCTCATTCTCTCTCAAAAATAAATAAATATTTTTAAAAAATTTTTTAAATAAAATAAAAAAAATTAGCAACAAGGGAAAAGAATGAAGATATAACACGAACCCAAGAATTCAGCAACTTCGTAATTTGTTACTGGATTATCAAAGGTTGAATTTTTTTTTTTTAGTTTAATAATTGGAGAAACAAACTTCTTATTCCAGAAATTAGTTACACTACAGGTCTGTGGTTTGGAATGTTAAATTATCCATTTAAAACAGAAAGTCAATTTATATTTCTCAGAAACAATTATGACTTAATTGCTGTTATCAACCTAATAAATTACTAGGTGATTTCCACAAACTGGTTATACACTCAAATTTCATGTGTGATGAAAGAACAATTGTATCAGTATTCTGCAAATATGAAAAGGAAATTAGCTCATTGGCCACAAGGGAAAGGCATACACCTTGAGTGTAAACTCATCTATCTTTTTCTGTCTTTAAGCAGGCAAATTATATTGGGAAAGAAACAGTTTGTGTCTCACAGGAATAATGTGTAATATGTTAATTGCTTTTCAAATACCATAGCATGGCTCAAAAAATATTCTTTGTGTCTAATGAGAATGTCATGTACTCTCGTGAACTCTGTTTTTTAATGTACATCTACTGGCAACAAGTTCAATTACATAGATTCTTTTTATAACACAAGAAAACAGATACCTCAAAAGGGTTAACCCAACCCAGAAGATCATGAATTTCCCTTGGAACATAACAATGGCCATGAAGACATGGGACATCTATTGTAAAGAATATGCTATGGCAATAGTCCAGAAAGCTAAGAAGAAATTTTAAGTGGATAAGTCATAGCCACTAAGATCAAAACAGTGAGCATACTCATTTCAGTACCCATTCAAGAAATATTTATGTCATGTCTGTGTGCTAACTGTGCAGATGAAAATATAAATGAGACCTGGTTTTTAATCTCCTGGTGCTCACATTTGGAAACATGAAACCAGAGACATAGTAACATATTTAATATTAATATGCACCAAGTATAATACTAACATCAAAGTAATAGTGGTTTCATTGTTTAGAGAATTAACTTCAAAAACGAAGCTACCCAAAGACGGATGAATATAAATATATTAGGTTAAAAAGAGAAGGAAGTACAGACAGAGAAAATACCATGAGCCGCAGCACATAAACGAAATAGCCACTCTGCATCTGACAACAAACAATTGTAGCAGAACATGGAATGGAAGGCAAAGAAAAGTAGGATAGGAAATGAGAGAGGTCGTCAGGGGCCTACTGAAATAATTTGATGCCATGCTAAGAACTTTAAAGTTTATCCTGAAGATGGAATTTTGCTGGTAAATAATGCAAAGCACCCTGTTTGCATTTTTGCAAAGGCAGACTGTCAGAGATAATGGAATATAAGGGAAGAAGTTGGGAGGCGGGCAGGACAAGCAGTGAGGAAATTATCTCAATGATCCAGGCAAAATACATGGGCCTGAACTAGCCAGTGGTCATAAAGATGGAGGTGTGAGTCCAAAGCAAGAGTTGTAAAAGGAACTGAATCAGAGGATTTCAAGATAAACTGAGGAGGAGAGTGGAGAAGACTCTCAATTTTCTGGACTGAATGATCACATTAAAAAAAGATAGTACCTTTAGCTAAAAGAAAAATACAAGAAGAAAATTTAGCATTGATGAGAGATTTAAAAAAAAACAACTAGATTTATTCTGAGAACTTTTTCAAATGCTTGAAGTCATCCAAATTAACATGTCACATATGCAGCCGGGCATAGGTCTGGAGCTCGGGAGAGGTTGGTACTAGAGAAACACATGTGCGGTACATGGGATTCCAAGAAAAGAGGCCATTTAGTGGGAACCAGGTGGGGCAAAGGACAGAGCTCTAGGGAAAAGCCTTACTTAGGTGGCAGGAAAGAAGAGAAAACCACGGAGACTGAGGTATAATGGTCAAAGAGGCAAGAAAAAAATGAAGCAAAATAAGGTTATTCATGGAAGTCCAAGGGAACAGGACGTTGAAGAAGAAATCTGTGGAAAGAGATGCTTTAGGATGACAAGGGTTAGCTCTAAAGTTAAACCTACCCAAGTGGCTGGTTCCTAAGGCAGATAGGCTTGATGACTTTAAGCTCTCCAAAATCCAAGATTCCAAGATAAAAGATATATTGATTCTAACCTAACCTTTGACCTTGCTAAAGTACATGGCAAGGTCAAAGATCTATTATTTTATTGCTATAATTATTATGTATCATTTTAAATTATTATCAACAACCTTTCACTATATTAGTACCTTTTCTCCTTCCTTAAATGTAAGTTCTGACAGTAATTACAACCCTTTGGCCAAACTGACTGACTCACTTTGCCTCATCTGCGATCCAGCAGGTACTGTCATTCCTTCATCCATATTCTTAATTTCCCAAACATTTCTTGAGAGCTTACTAAGTATGAGGCAGTGTTACGCACCAGAACGGAAACTGCTACCACAAAGTAATTTCTTTAATGGGACACAATTCAAAAGGATATGAATTATTAAAACACATGAAAAACTTGGACATCTGCTGCTTCTTTTAACTGTTCATGAAAAACTCCACGTGGAAAGGCATGGGTTGGAGTTTCTTGAAAGACAGGAAAAGTCTTATTACTTTTCAGCCATCTGCTAAGAAAAGGCAGCTGTGTTAGCTTTGTTGGCTGGAAAAGGGCTGTTTACCTAAGCGTGTAGTACTAATTGTTAGTTCCTTTTGGTCTCTTCTTTTAGTCTCTCTCAATTTATCAATATTGCTATGTTCTTTCTGCCACTGAGACTCCTCTTGCTTTTCCCTATAGACTCTCACCCCTCACCCTTGCCAACATCTCAATGGAAAAATTAATAGCTCAGCTCTCCCCACCACTTATCTGTTCTGCACATGCCACCTGTATAAGGCCTGTACTACATGAATTTAAACTATTAACAATGTGTGTGGTTTTGCCACAGCTATTTATCTGCTAGAATGTTCTGCTCCAGCCTGGCAGCAGTTAAGTGATGAGAAAATTAGCCTTTCCTTCCTGTAATTTACAAGGCTGTAATTTACAAGGCTTAAGTAAGTATGGCACACAGATAGAAAGTTGCATAGGAATTCCAAAGGATCTCTCTACTTTTCCCCAGTCCATTCCTGCACACAGATACCCTCCAAGTACTGATTTTAAATTAATTACTCCTTACATAGGAATATAAAGAGTGGTCACTAAAGGATGACTATTTTATCATACATAAAAATTATGCTCAGATAAAATTAATCTATGTGCAATTCATATTTGCATAATTATAAATGCACAATCATAAATAAAACACAATGGACTTCAGAGGACCACAACAAACAAACTGCAGAATTAGTATTATTGGCATCAGTAAAAGAAATAGATGGTAAATCAAAGTTACTTGCCATGATTTGGGAAACTATTTGAAGTGTTTGGGTCTAACACAAGTATACACCAGTTTTATACCTTATTTTTTAGCATAGGTTTCAGCAATAATAAAACTTTAATTCGCGTTTTCAAGTGTGTGGCAATTTGAATGCAGTTCTTTACCTTTGACTATAAATACTAATATTGTAGAGTCTATTTCAGGAGATTTGTCAATATCTACTGAATTTATAATATAAAGTTTGTTAAAGTAGCAAACCTTGAAACTCAGTACCTAACTTTTAACCAAAGAACTGAATGTAGATCATTTTCCCAAAAGAAATCAATGTTAAAAAACTTTTAATGCAAAAATTTAATAAAAACTATCTCACTAGCACCTGGGTTAACTAACGTTTTAGTGTTTGCCTCAACCAGTCTACAAAATGTTTTTGTAGATGATGCCATTAATTCTAATAACCAACCTAGGTAACCATTTTACCTATGGAGACATGAAGGCTTAGAGACCTGCTCAAGCACCAGGAAAGGCAGAGAGGTAACCAAGTTAGTCCCATTTGAAACACAAAACTAATGGCTTCCTCTGCTTCCCGACCCACGAACAACAGCTGATCTACCCGTATTGTGTGGGGACACCGGAAAGACTTTTAATTTTTCTTGTCAGACAGAGCAGAAGAGAAACATGGACACTTCTGGTTTTTAGAAAGAAGTTAGTAGCAATGTGAGAAAATGGGCTGAAGAAGGTTGGAAGGATGGAAAGAAAACCACTTGCTAGGCCACTGTTGAGATATGACAGGAAGATCTGGCAGAATCCAGTACTCCAAAATATTTATTAACTAGTAATCATGGGTGAAAGATGATTAAGGGAGGAGACTGCAATAGAATTTGCTCCTCAAGGATTTCCCAGCCCTGTCTTGCAAGACTTGTATTTATGACCCTCATAAAATTGTGGTAAAGGCTAACGAAGGGGGGACAGATGAGGTGCTTTGGAAATTTACTTAGGAAATTTCGGTGTCAAAAGGAACTTCATTTCTCAAATATTAGAGCTTCTGTAAAATACAACAAGAAATTACCCCCAGTGATTTCCTCCCAATATCTTGCAAAGGCAGAAAGTCCACCTATGAGGGATGCTAGGTACAGACTTTCTATCTTATGGTAAGTTAACCACATGACCTCCAGTGTCTTTACCAACTCTGAAGTTTTATGGAGCTCCCAAGAACAAAAAAGCCTTTGCGATGAATTAGCTTCAGAAATGAATAGATTTTGCAGGTTTCGCTCCCTCTTACTCCTCAAGAATACTTAGTGCCTTATTAAAATGTCCTAAGTTTTCTTTGTTCACACCATCTAATTGAACATCACTTTTCCCCCCACCTTTTAAATGTTTCTTAAACTTTATAAAATGCTTAAAAACAAGTATGCAATATTATACCATGATCAACCAGGAACAAACTTGACTCAGGCCAGTCAAACTTAGGTAGCTGATTGCTCTAACCTTCTAGTTACAAAGACCCAAGTTAAAAAAAAAATTTAATATTTATTTTTGAGAGACAGAGCACAAGCGGGGGAGGGGCAGAAAGAGATGGAGACACAGAATCCAAAGCAGGCTCCAGGCTCTGAGCCATCAGCTCAGAGCCTGACGTGGGGCTCGAACCCGTGGACTGTGAGATCATGACCTGAGCTGAAGTTGACGCTTTAACCGACTGAGCCACCCAGGCACCCCAACACAGTTTTTTTTTATGGATGTTACTGTGTAAAGACCGTATTGGGGAAGATTGTATCGTACCCACAGACTTTCATCAAATAAACCTTTGAACCAGGCAAAACTAGCAAATGAATACGTGTGCTGGTGTCATCCCTTTTAAAAAATCTGTAATTCTGGGGGCACCTGGGTGGCTCAGTTGGTTAGGCGCCCGACTTCGGCTCAGGTCATGATCTCACAGTCCGTGAGTTCAAGCCCTGCGTCGGGCTCTGTGCTGACAGCTCAGAGCCTGGAGCCTGCTTCAGATTCTGTGTCTCCCCGTCTCTCTACCCCTCTGTGTCTCATGCTCTATGTCTCTCTGTCTCTCAATAATAAATAAATGTTAAATTTTTTTTAAAAATATGTGTAATTTTTAGTAGATGTAATTAGGGAAAGAGTGTCTGTTATGTGTGTAAGCATATATAATAAAGCTGACTTTACCCATTTGACAATTAAGGAGTCTGTGTGCCTGGAGGAGAAAGAGAGAACACACACACACAACACAGTAAATGGGGTAAAACACTAACAACAGGTGAAGCTTGAAGAACATAGAGGTATTATTTTTATATTTGCAGTATATCTGTGAACAGTTTCCAATATTTTCAAGTAAAATATATTTTTTAATTAAGGAATCACTTGTCAAAGTTTGGGAAGAAATATAGGTGAATAAACTCTTAACAGTCATCACAAGCCAAAGAAAAACCATACACATCTGGTGTGAGATTATCTATGTTATAATTCATACTCATATATATTCACATAAAACATACATTCAGGTTTATTGGGTATTTTCACTACAATTTTTTTTTTCAAATTTACCTACTGCAGGGAAGCGATTTCTTAGGTGCTAGAGTGTTAGTATTAAATTTTTCCTTAACGCTCATTTACTTTGAGAGACAGAGACAAAGCACGAGCAGGGGACGGGTAGAGAGAGAGGGAGACACAGAACTCAAGGCAGGCTCCAGGCTCTGAGCTGTCAGCACAGAGCCCCACGTGGGACTCAAACTCGCAAAATGTGAGGTCATGATCTGAGCTAAAGTTGAACACTTAACTGACTGAGCCACCCAGGCACCCCTAGAATGTTAGTATTAAGTCTGCATCTTCCTTGTGTCACTTTCGGCTTATTTCGCTGCTCCAGATTTTAAAAGTGATTCTGGTATGTGAGGCTTGAGAGAGTGTGAAAATAAAACCAGCCTGTATCCACAGACCAAAGGGCTGCCACATTTAGGAGGCTAGTAACAGATCAAGCACGTTACCTTTTTCACCCTAGGAGATCTACCTCAGATATCCACAAACGACATCTTCACATTTGTCAGAGATCTTTATTTAAAAAAAATGAAAGAAATTTCTGAGAAAACTTTTCTGGTTGATGCTTCTATGTTTAAATGCTATGCCAAACAGACTATTTTGAGCAAATGGAAAATTTAAAAATCTTCGCATCATTCATTCAAACCAATATATGCAAATATTCTTCAGAGTAATACTTGTTTTCAGGTAAAGAAGATTTTTAACGTATGTGCAAATCTGGTCAGTTTTGCTAGGTTTAGAAAGTATCCTGGGGGGGGGGTCACTGCAATTAGTTCAAACTTCCCAACTAGGAATTCATTTGGTCTTTCAAATAATATGCATAAGCATCTCCTGGAAGAAATGAAGCTGTAAGATGTATTTAGAACAAAATAAAAACGAAAGGAGGAAAAATCACAGCTTTTTTCTTATGCAGAACAAATTGTGTACATTATATACAATATATGATTATGAAAGCTTATTTTTAAATTTCTAAACATACATCAAAAACTGAGAAGGAAAATTAAAAGAAAATGACACCAAGAAGAGGTGCCTAGGCGGCTCAGTTAAGCCTCCAATTCTTGGTATCTGCTCAGGTTGTGATCTCACGGTCTTGAGATCTAGCCCTGCATCGGGTTCCACTCTGCGTACAGAACCTGCTTGGGATGCTCTCTCTCCCTCTCTCTCTGCTCCTCCCGCGCTCACACTGTCTCTCAAGATAAATAAACTTAAAAACAATAACACCAAGGTCATTACCAGCTTAGTGGCCCTCAGCAATCAGAATAAGCTTAAGAAGTATGATGAAGGCTAAGCATGAAGAAGTACGAAGAGGACAGGAAGACACCTCAGACAGATGTACGTGTGTGTCTCATCCTTTCAGAGAATATATATACTAAAAGCTTGGGCCTGCAAGACAAGCATGTCAGCTGCAGAATTTCTTCAAAGAAAAGCTGTAGGAGAGGCAAACTAGTAAGAGAGGGAGAAGGCAGGACCTGTCTGGAAGCCGCACCTGCATAGCAAGCACATTCTTCTTTTTTTTTTTTTTTTTAGTGTTTGTTTAGTTTTGAGAGAGAACAAGTGAGCAAGCAGTGTGAGTGGGGGTCAGAGAAAGGAAACACAGAATCCAAAGCAGGCTCCAAGCTGTCAGCTGTCTGCACAGAGCCTGATGCAGGGCTCAATCCCATGAATCATAAGCCTGAGTCAGGCGCTCAACCAACTGAGCCACCCAGGCTCCCCACAAGCACATTCTTCTACTTAGATTGCATCATTATTGGGAGGGGGGGCATTTTTAGGGACTTAATAGAAATTTAGAGGACAGCACTTCATGTACCATTCTTGGCCAATACCTCTGAAATAGAAAGACATATCCATACTTGGGCAAGAAGGATAATTATTTCTATCACTTTGAACTGAGTGAGTTCTTCGGAAATCACTTTCTACACTCCTAAATTGGGTTATTTTACAAATTGGGTTATATGAACTCAACAATAAAAGGAGATTATTACTAATCTTTGATTCTCTGTATCATCCAGGTATTAGAAATTCCCTCTGATTTACGAGTCTATGTTCCATTCCAGGAATATGGATCCATTCTTCTCATCACAACTGAGGGGTTTAATCCTGGAGGTTTTAAAGAGAATATTGGCAATAGAAAAGCTGAGCATTAAGTGTAGGCATTAATAATGTCTTTTCACAGTGTTTTTTCCTTATCTTTTGTATTAGGCTTTTTAAAACAAGTGTCGTGTCTTGCTAATTAACTGTGGTAGAACGTTATCACCTGGGTAGAACATGTTAAAAAATAATTATATATTCCTTTGCATTGTGGTTCTTGGATGAAGGAAGAACACCAATCTTTGCCATCATTACATCTTCCATTTTTACCCCTGTCAGCCACTCTTTTCCTTCTAGGTGTACTAGGAGAATCTTAAGAGACCACCAAACCTGAATAACTCTGATATTTAATAGGAAGATAAAGGGGTCTTTCACCACATCAGAAGCAATGAGAATTACCAAATAAACACAAAGGAGAAACCTACATTCCTAGTGCTAGCACTAGACTTACGACTTCACTCTTTACAATTCATCCTTGGAGAGGGACACATGAGTGGCTTGGTCAGTCAAGGGTCAAGCTGTTGATTTCAGCTCACAGTTGTGAGATCAAGCCCTACCTCAGGCTCTGCTCTGACGGCACAGAACCTGATTGAGATTTGCACTGTCTCTGCTCCTCTCTCACTCTCTCTCACTCTTTCTCACTCTCAAAATAGACAAACATTAAAAATATTATCCTTGGAGAAAGGGAACCCTTTTTGGTGGGTTGTAAATTGGTGGGAATATAAATTCATACAACCACTAAGAAGACAGTATGGAAACTCCTCAAAAAATTAAACACAAATACTATATGATCCAACAATTCTACTACTATTTAGCCAAAGAAAACAAACACTAATTTGAAAAGACGTATGAACCCCTATCTATGTTCACCGTAGCATTATTTACAATAGCCAAGATATGGAAGCAACTGAAATGTCCATCAATAGATGGATAAAGAAGATGTGCTGTGTACATATGCGTGTACACACACACACACAGGATTATTACTTAGCTGTAAAAATAGAATGAGATTCTGCCATTTGCAACAATATGGATGGACATAGAAGGTATTATGCTAAGTGAAATAAGTCAGGCAGAGGAATACAAATACCATATGATTTCAGTTATGTGTGGAACCTAAAAAAACAAAACAAACCAGAAATGGACTGAAGGGTACTGATGTTTGCCAGAGGGAGGGGGAGGGGGAATGGACAAAATAGGTGAAGGGGATTGAGAGGTACTAAAGCTCAACTTTAAGTCACAAGCTTGAGGAGGAGTACAGCATACAGAGTATAATCAATGGTATGTAATAGTGTTGTATGATGACAGATGGTAGCTAGACTTAGTGTAGTCAGTACTGTATAATGTATAGAACTGTTGAATCAATGTTGCACACTTGAAACTAATATAATATTATATGTCAACTATACTGCAATAAAAAATTTTAAGAAATTAATTCTTAGGCCAGGTGGTAATTTAATCTACACTTTGGCCAGACTTTTTTTGGAGGTCTGGATGTGACCAAGGAAGAACACAACTTTTCAGTTAGGAACTGTTCTCTAAGCATTTTCTAGCCAATAGTTTTCACAGTAACTTTGGATGGAAGACATCTGTCTGTGACTTCTGTAAAGAGAAGTAGGAGAAAAAGACAACTAGCATTTCTAAGTGCCTACCAAGGATGAGGCACCCAAGAGTGTTTATCCCATATAACTATTATCACCATCTTGGTAAGTCAACATTATTACCCCATTTTATAGATGCAGAAACAAAGGCAAGGAGGGAAGAGTTGTATGGTCAGATTTAAACACAAGCTTGGTCTGTTTGTCCTACGCCATGCTGTGCCATTGTCCGCAAGTATGACCACTGTAACGAGGACGACTAGCATGGGCCCCAGTCATGCCCTCAGTGATGTTAGCCACCTGACAAATTTACTACCACACTTGCATCTCTGGGTAACTGTTCCCCTCCATTCTTAGCTCAATGAATGTGTGCAGTAAGAACAAAACAGCCCCAGAGAACATTTGGATAAATAAACAATGGGACTCAAAAGGTTACAGTAAAGTTTCCAGAAAATACTGTCGAAGTTCAGGATGTATATTAAGGAGTTTGGTTAATAAGAAATCAAAATTAGTGTTTTTAGGGGGGAGGAGCAGGTGTGTGTGTGCTTGAGCACATGTGTTTACTTCATCACGGAATCAAACCAAATCCTATAAATGAGTACTGAACATATGCCTACTTGTAACATGGAGAGTGCATAAAAGGGAAAGGTATAATCCTGAAGGGCTAAGACAAGCACTTCTAATGTAAGAAATCACGAAAGAAACTAAGACTAAGGAGGTCATTATTTTAAATAAATCCTATTTTTCACCACTAAATAGTTCACTAGATAAAAGAGCTCATTTGCTTCCCCAATTTTAAAGTATAACTAATTAGATGATAATCAACATGGTATTTGCCATCACACATTTAGACAATGTAGAATATGATGATTCATTACATCAATAATCAGTTACATTTAGAACTAATCATTTGAAATAAAGGTGAGCTCATATGCACAGAATCTGCCAATATTATCAAAGGAAAACATTATTGGGGCACCTGGGTGGCTCAGGCAGTTGGGCGTCCAATTTCAGCTCAGGTCATGATCTCATAGCTTATGCGTTCGAGCCCTGCTGTCAGCCCCGCTGACAGCCCAGAGTCTGAAGCCTGCTTCAGATTCTGTGTCTCCCTCTCTCTCTGCCCCTCCCCGACTCACGCTCTCTCTCCTTCAAAAATAAATAAACATTAAAAAAATTTTTTTAAAAAAAAGGAAAACATTATTCGGTGAAAAAAAGATTTTCATTTTCTCTTGTGAAAAGAAATAAAAAGATTGAAAATATTATTTTAATTACAGACAACATGGAGGGTAATAAGGATTTGAAATTTCAAATACAACTTTCAAATATTTCAAATCATATTGTTTTTTTTTCTCAATGATTTTTGTAGCTCCATAGTTACTAAGTGAAATATAGAAGAGAAAACTAAATTGTCTTGGGATATTTCCTTGAAATAGCTTTTAAGAAAATAAAATTTTAAATGATACGATCAGAAAATATTCCTGGTTTACAACACCTTAAATTAAAGCTGTTTGCAGACAAGAAGCCATCGGAGGGGTCAGTATCCCACAGTAAGATTTCTTGGACAAAAAATGAGGATAGTGGATAAACTGGTCCTGGGGAGGCACGTGGTAGGACTCAGGAAGCAGAGAATATGTTGTTGGTTGATGTTGGCTGACCTGGTCCCACACACAGCCAGCAGAACGACCTCAACTCTACCTCCTGTCTGGAGCTTCTCTTCTTGCAAACTCATCTGCCTCTGTATTCATCTTTACCACTTTCCTAGAGCTAGTTTTCTGAAAAGGATTAATGCAATTCCCATTGCATAATTTTAGTGTGCAGAAGGGTGCCTGAAGCCAACTGAAAGTTCTATGAAGGCAGAGTACACCTCCGTATTTACATCGGGAGTCTTGGCCCATATTTAGGTTGTGCTAGGTTTACAGGCATACAGAAATGCACTGGGGGTGTTCCTAATGTTCGATTTGGCCACAGATGTCAGTACATGATAACGAATGCTATAATACCACATTAAGCCAGAAAAGATTAAAAGGCCATTTTCAAGAGTTTAATTTGGCAGAGTAGAAAAGAGCAGACAGATTTAGAGGCAGTACATTGTGATAGTATCTGGAGAAAAGATGAGAATCACTGGACCCTACTAACCCCCAGTTATTGATACTATGTCCTCTCAGATGGGAAAATCCATGTCCCATTTTTTTAAAAGTGTCTCTAAAATTTAGTTTTTAAAAAGTAAACTGCATTAGTAAGCACATACTAATGAAAGCTCAATTACATATAAATAACTTAAACTAATTAGGAAAATCCTAGATATAGAGTTTAGATTTAAATTATCCAAAACATAGATCTATGTAAATTACTAGGCATTTAATAATCACACTGTTGTGCATACAGGCGAATTAAAGAGCCAGGAAAAAAAAAGCCTAAGAAGGTTTTTTTATGCAAAAAATCAAATATCCCACAAACAACTGAAACTTCCCCAGATTTCATAGTTGGAATTAAAAATGTTTGGTCTTTTTAACTAAAGATTACTGTACAAAACATTAACTTTTGATACATGAAAACAAAAAGTACAATTGTCAAGGCCTGTTCACTCTCCTCCCTCAACATGATTCAGACCCACCCATTTATCCCATTCCTCCTCCAACAATGGATTTAGGGCACTGGTCACCTTGCTTGCCATAACCACCCTCCTACACTGAAGCTTTGTCCCTTCTGAGTCCATTCTCCACCCTGTAGGCAGAGGTCACTTAAAAACACAAATTTGACCATGAATTCCCCTGCCTACAGCACCAGCAACTTCCTAATGCCTTCAGGTTGAAGCTCAGCCCTTGGCCTTGCAAGGCCTACAGAGCACTCCGGGATCTGCCTCCAGCTCACTCAGCCAGGTTTCTTCTCATTCCTGGGTTCCAGAATGGAGTATTTTACTGAATAATGCTGCCACATGAAATGGTGTTCTTTCTGAGAAATACTCATTCACACATCAGCATGTTAATTCCTACTCATGCACTGCCTCCTCCAGGAAATCTATGATTTGATCCTCCCTAATTTTACCCATCCCCCAACACACACTAGTATGTAGGTGCCTACTACATAGGTAAGTGTATAGCACATCATTTATGCATCGCAGTAACTATAGCTGTTTACAGAGTATTACTCCTTTATACCTTGTAGTCCTTCCTTCTTACATCTCACTTGACATACTGTATACTCTTAATCATCTTAGCTATCCTGTAGCTAAATCTTTTTCCAAGGCCTAGAGATACTATCTCCGCAACCCAAGGTCACACATTCTTAAAATTTTACAGAGCTTGGAGTAGTAGCCACACACTGCAATCCAAGTCCTGGGCTCTTCCCAATATCTTGGACTATTTCCAAAGGCCATTAAATGGGAACCATTTGATAGGAATATGGCAGAGATTATTGAAGAGTACTAATAGGGGTGCCAGACTGGCTCAGTCAGTAGAGCATATGACTCTTGCTATTAGGGTTGTGAGTTCAAGCCCCATGTTGGGAATAGAGCTTACTTTAAAAAAAAAAAAGTACCAATAAAAGCATTAAAGAACAACAGATACAACTCTACAGATGTTAGGCCTTCAGAAATATTGGCATAAACTCAGACAGAAAGTTGCTGAATTTGCCTTCTTCCTCTTTTTAGTACCTGAATTAGGAACCCAAAATTGCTTTCCAGAAGCTAAATGGTCCTACTTACTGGCTTTAATTTTTAAGCATTTGGCTTGCTTCTTGCTAACTGCTTTAGGACATAAGCTGTATCTTGAATTTTCTTCATCAGTATGTTTACAGTATTTTGTCAGGGATTTCTCCTCTTTTTTCTGTCCTCATGCTAATGTAATACATAGGAAGCTTACCTTTTCCATAACCTAATGTGAGTGTTCCCACATGTCTGCAGTCAGAATGGCTTTACAGAGTATCACAGAAGAGGAGACCTAGGGTAAGCCTCTCTGAGAAAGAACTATGTTGATTTCAGGAGCAAAAGGGAGGGTTAGAACTGGGAAGGAGCTCAACAAGATGCTCTGTGAAAATGTACTACTTAAAGGAGGCATTCCTTCTTGCCTCCTTGGAGAGACCATGAGTCAATAAAACCCTTTAAGGATCATTGAGCCAGCCAGAATTCTGGTTCACGGCTCCTTAAGGGATCAGGCTTTCAACAGGAACATCTAAGAATTAATCTCACTATTCAAAAGGTATTAAGAGAGATGTTTAGAGTAGGGTGCCAACTGAAAAACTCTACTTCTTTAGTCTCCTGAAGCATAGGTCTGCATGAGGTCATGCATTTGGGCCGCTTACCTAAGATACCTGTATTAGCACTCCAGCTCTCCACTGGGCCTGTATTCCAACCCTGGGTTCTAAACCCTGGGCTAGGGTTATTATGCTTGGGTGTCCAGAAACCTCCATGTCCCAAAAATGGGCTGGGGTTTTGCAATGAAATGAGTTACCATCTAACTCCTGTTTCTTAACCACGTTTTTTCCAACTAGATCTCCTAGATTGTCCATATATACCTGAGAAGTGCACATAGTTGGAATCACCTTAGGGCAGTGACCACCATAACATGGAGATGCTCCCCAGAAGACAATTCTCCCATCAGTGCAGTTGGTCTATGTGCCCTACCCTTGTCAGAGTTTTGCTATCCTCATTGGCCTGTGATGTAGATGCTCCATGATGTCTTATGCTCACATTCCAACACTTCTATCCACTGAATACCAGCAGTAAAAGAATTACAATTAGATCCACACAATTATACTTAAAAAGAAAGAAGAGGGAGAAAATGGAAGAAATACCAGAGGGAAGAGGGTATGAAAAAATCAGGTAGAAATAGCAAGGGCAATGTATGTAGAGTTGGTATGTCATGGTGACATTTCACTCAATGTAGTTGAGGTCAGATTGCCCTACTCTTCAAGTAAAAATAAATCTTGCAAATCAGAAACAATACAAAGAAAAGAAAAAGAATATGGTTAATGCTATTAAAATCCACCCCCCCATTCCAAATTTAAAGTAGTTGAGAACTAACAAGTAAAATCACATAGACTTGGGGGTCCTTAAAGATTCAAAGAGTTACAGAGGAGGGGCAGTAAAAGTTGGATGACAAGGCTCAAAAAGGTAAGAGCTAGTGGTAGCCAAGACACGGAAACAAGGACTGGAATTGACTTATTTAAGAACTGTTCTTAAAGAACTGTGTAAGGAGAAGAGTGAAGTATGAGAAAAATGGTAAATATAGTAGACTAATGCTTTATTTTCTTCTTAGACTGTAGAAGAGAAACACATTTTTCTATTGGCTGATGGAATTTCTCCTAGTGGAGAAAGAGAAACTAAATGTCCAAGAAAATAATTACTAATCAAGCAAATACCCAGGGCAGGTGGGAAAAAGTAAGATTATTCACAAGTAAGAAGGTAATAAAGTTAGAGGAATTTGAGATTGTGTTTACTTACTATCTGATTTAAAACAAACATTTAAAATGCAAACAGCTACCAATTATAAAGACTGGTCCATGAATTGTGTTAATTTCCATTTTTCTCAAGTGCCTTCATCTACAAAAGAAGCTTCAAAAAACAAGATAATAGTATACTCTCTTCTCTTTAAAATAGAAATTCTGTAGGAATAACTTTTAATTTTCCTCTCTCTCTCACTCTTTCAAGTTTTCTGGCAGTAAAATGGACATTATAGGATTTCTGAGTAGTCACTATATTTTAAAAAATCTTTTTAGTATTCCTTAGTTTCACCCAATAAAATTAACTACCTCAAGCTGCCACATTTTAAACAGAGGCTGATTTTTCCATTGACTAGCAATCATTTTCTCTTTGCTATTTTATCATTAGAAACTCCCTTGACAGTTTCAAGTTGTTAAAATCCTGGGTTTTTTTCTTCATTCCTTTGCTTCATAAATCACTACATCAACTATTCATGTAGGCAGAAAAATAGTGCCAGAAAATAGGTCACCATGCATTGAGCCACAATTTTAACTACCTAGATTAAAAAAAAAAAACAATCTTACAACTTAACAAATTAACGTAAAAATACTAATTTCTACCTTGTTTTTAGTCAGCTATCAAACTTTACATCACTTCTGCATCCTACCGCCCCTAAAACTGAGTTTTGCATACTGATGACTAATACAAATCGTGCTTGAAATTTAACACTAAGGCATGCTAGCCATGCTTACAATGAACTTGTGTATTTCTATAGTTCCTTTCACTTCAGGATCTCAAACATACTTTACTTTTGAAAATCTCCTTCACGTTGGCAAGTCAGTAAACCTAGCATCAGGAAGGGATATTGCCAGAAAACTAATTCACAGGAAGTTTGAGTGAGTTTCCCTCCCAATGTGGTATCAATTTGTTTAATATCTGAGAATAGCTTTTAGGATATAAGACAGATGTCTGAATTCAAAAATCAATTTCAAGTCCGCAATTTCTATGTCCACAGAATAAAAAAAACAAAAACAAAAACAAAAACAAAAACCAAGTATTCATTATGCAAATAAAGAACAGAAATGGAGAATTCTGTTACCAAGAGAAGAAGAACATTAATTTTTAGTGATAATTTCAAATATCCTTAAGGACTGTCTAGATTTGCTGGTGTCAAATGGTGGAAAAATCAACACATCTACAAATGGCTAATTACCTTATATCTGGTCATATTCTGTAGTACTTTATTAGCATTACATGTTTGAGAAAGTACTGAAACTGCACTTACTAAATTTTTAGGGAACCATACCCAATTGAATTACTGTCTATAAATCGCCAATATAGATGGTTCTCCCTGATGATTTTTGTCAATCTCTGAGAAATAAAGTTTTAAACATTAGATAATGCTTTAGTTATTTATATAGCTTGTGAACCAGTATACATTCTTAATAAAATATTACTTGATTAATATACTTAGCCAATATATAATTGAGTAGTCGGGTAATATATGAGCATAGAATTGACATAATACACTTATTTTAACTAATAAAAATTACTGAGTATAATAGTTAAAATACAGTGAATTACTTAGTTAATATGTCATGTTCTGTAAGAAACTTACATTTCTGTATCAACCTCCCAAAGCCATATTTGCACAGTGTATCACTAGAGTTAACGAAATACTACATGGCAATGAGAAAGAATGAAATATGGCCTTTTGTAGCAATGTGGATGCAACTGGAAAGTGTGATGCTAAGTGAAATAAGTCATACAGAGAAAGACAGATACCGTATGTTTTCACTCTTATGTGGATCCTGAGAAACTTAACAGAAGACCATGGGGGAGGGGAAGAAAAAAAGAAAAAAGAAAAACAAAAGAGAGGTTAGAGAGGGAGGAAGCCAAAACATAAGAGACTCTTAAAAATTGAGGACAAACTGAGGGTTAATGGGGGGTGGGAGGGAGGAGAGGGTGGGTGATGGGTATTGAGGAGGGCATCTGTTGAGATGAGCACTGGGTGCTGTATGGAAACCAATTTGACAATAAATTTCATATTTAAAAATAAATAAACATTAAAAAATAAAATAAAAAAATAACACACACATACACACAAACCAACATTTCAAATGTTTAAGTATTTCCAACATACTTTGCTAATAGATTTTCCCCATACAGGCTTAAGTTTTATTTTAGGAATCCAAAGCCTTTTGTATTGTGAACCTCATTTTTAGTAAAAGCTCTTTTCAGTGAGAAGGTTCTGGATACAAAGAAAATGGGAAGGTGGAGTCCTCACGTTTGGGCAGAAGGTGGCAGCAGCTGAAGGGTGTGACTGTCCTTCCAGGGAGTTCTCCGCATTCAGTGCTTCTACTATTACTAGGTCCTGGCAGGGTTTACTGTTTACTTTTTGAAGTTAACATAGAATTATAAAAATATAGTTTTGTCAAAATCTGACTAATCCACCTACTAATTTTAAAAACTATCATTTCATAAGATAATTTTGTATTGGAGATTCTTTGCAATTTTCTATTCGGTTTAACTTGACTAGGCATTTTTTGGTCACACTTTTAAAATTAAGTTTGGGCACACTTTTAAAATTAATGTAGCATTAGAATGTTTTAATATCGAGTACATCACCTGCTCATTTTCATCTCCTTAAAATATGGGCTTATTCATTCTTAGTCCAGAAAAAAAAGCTTCATCATTACTCTGTCAAGTTGCAAAAGAACTCTTAGAATTTTTATTGGGATTGTCTGAACATTGTAAAAATTAAGAATCAATAGTTTTCCTACCCAGGCTTGTGATATACCCAAAAGTAGAACTTGCCACTCAGTTTTTTTGTTTTGTTTCTAGTCCTCCACATCTGTATCAGGATGATTTCCAACATTCATAAGGAAATAAGAAATAAAATAAAGCCAACAAACTATTTTTCATTTCTATCAATAGGATCACTTTTTAAAAAATAGGATCTGTTTTTCCATTACTCTATGTTTTTGCACTTTGCAAATCTGTGGACATATATTTTAAAAGTGATAACCTTACTGAACTCTATTAGCTCCAATGGATTTTCAGTTGTCTCCTCAAACTTTGTGAATTACATATTAACCCCCAATCCCTGTGGTAAATACTTAAATCATTTTTTTTAATGTTTATTTATTTTTGAAAGAGAGCGAGCGTGAGAACGAGTGGGGAGGGGCAGAGAAAGGGAGACACAGAATCTGAAGCAGTCACCAGGCTCCAAGCTGTCAGCACAGAGCCCAAAGCCAGGCCCAAACCAGAAACCATGAGATCATGACCTGAGCCGAAGCCAGACACTTAACCAACTGAGCCACACAGTTGCCCCTAAATTTCCAAATATCTTTAAATAAATTTAATCTGTCATTTGCATGAAATCAGTTGAATGTGATATGTGAGTTATTAACTTTCTCTCCCAACACTTAACCAACTGAGCCACCCAGGTGATCCTGTGGTACTTTAAATTTATTATATTTAATCTTGACCAAAAAAAAAGAAAAGAAAAGAAAAAAACATAGGAAACAGTATATGGTCTAAGCTATCTCTATTATATTTTGACTGACTGAAAAAAACTAAAAGAGGAGACACCCCTGTGAAAAGAGCTAGGTCAAGTATCATAAATTATTCCTCCATTAGATCTTCCAGCTTTAGGTCTCTAGCAATCACTGCTTTGTTCCCGATTCTCTTCTCTAGCCAGTCATCTCCTGCCAAAAATTCATGTCAACAGATCCAAAAGCAAGCTCCTCGTCTTTCTCCACAGCTGTTAAGTTACCTATTTTTCTCTTATGAATTTCTTTAATACTGTGTTTTATCACTTGAAAGGTATTTAATACATTCTACTTCTCCCATCTCCTTACAGGGAAATAGAATCCTTGAAAGCAGATACCAATTATTTTAAATCTTGGTAGTTCTCACAACACACTTAGACTCTCACACTGAACACAGAATGAGCTCAGATGAATTCCAGCATCCCATAGGTGGGTCCATATCCTGATCCAGGAGAAGTGAGGGCTCTCATCCTGGGGTACTGACTACATGAATGCCTCCCATTCACTTTGATGCCATCTTCCTACTGCTTCGCTCATTGGGACACACCCCCAGAAACAGCAGGTGCAGAATGTGGGTCATTCATGGGTCCTGCAGAGGCATTACCCAGAGGGGTCTATTCAAGGAAGATGGCGATCCCATGTGGGATCAGTGGGCAACAACGTTTGTCAATGATTTAAAACGAAGACATTGAGGGTAGTTCTTCACGCAGGCACAACATAGAGGCAATCTATACCTACACCGCTTATGACATTTGTCCCCTTAAAAATAAAGATCATCATCCAAGTGATGAATGGTCCCTAAAGAAACAGTGGGATAAAAAAAAGTTAATGATTTACAGGGCTTCTGCTTGCCTAACATCAGGTCCTCTTCAACATTGTTGTTAGACCCTTTGAATACAAGAAAACTAGGCTCTGCCACTATGTTGGATTCCCATCAACAGAAATAGGATATAATTTACTTTTTATCCTAAGCTTCCACGAGGGGTAAATTCATGTATGCTACTGTGGCCCTTCATCCCCAAATCATTTTTTTCAATGCAAGTGTATACCCCTCTGTGTGCACCACTGGGACACTTACATTCAGAACTGCAGCCAGCTCACCGATGCCTTTGTGGCCTTTGGCTTCATCGGTGGGCGAGGTAGCTTGAGCAGCATTGGAGATGCCAGCAATGGCTTCCTGGACTTGTTTAAACACATAATCTCGGTTGGCTCTGGTGGCAGCAACATCTGGGTGGCAGAGAAACGCTTGGGAGGCTGTGTACAGCATTGTGGCATTCTTCTTTAGAGCCCCTCGCGCGGCTGCCATCTCATTCCGACAGTGAGGGTCCTTCAGCTCCTGTGTGTGCAAAACATGAAACCTGTCACATCCATGAAGTTTGCCATGGAACCCTTTGTTATTGAACTCTGAGTCAGACTCACAGAACTCCACTGAAGTTTGTAAACCATCTACCTTCCCTTGTCCTCTCTCTAGCTGCCAGGACTTTGTGTATGGTGTTCTTTCTGTATGAAATACTGGAGTACCCCTCTTCTACCCTACCCTTTCACTCAACATGGCCCATCTTTCTGGAACCTATTCCATCCAGCTCTCTAGGCGATGTCTCCTATCTGCTCCCACAAGCCCCTATCCCTTCCTATCATCAATACTTATTATACTGTACTGGAGTTACATATTTAAGCATGTGTCCCTCCTGTGTTGTATCTATTGAGAGCAGGAAACCCGATCTTGTTTTGTGGCCCTTTACTTATTAGCAAATGTTTGGCTTATAAAAGGCACTCAAATATTGCTGGGGAAAATGTAAAAACCAAGATACAGACAAGTAGCCTGCATGGATAGGAGTCAGTTAAGCAGCAGAGGAAAACCCAGACTTCAGTCTTATGATATTGCTTGCCCCTATAGTCAATGACAATTACAAACATGGGAAATCAACTCTTCTGATTTTTGCTTAGTGCATATCTGCCACTTCGTTATCAGGTTCGGACTAGGGTTCATTTCATTTTATTTTTTTAAAGCTATCTTTAATGGCAGCTCAATCACTGAGTTTAGGGAATAAAAATAGATCAAAGGGGATGTATCTTCCTAGTTTTGGCTGTCAAAATAATACTACTGGGGAATCTCTTGATCTTCAGCTTTAAAGAGCATTGTTAAGAAAATGTTCACATCATTTACGGAAATGTTAAAGGCAGTGCTGCTCTCTGAGGCCATGTAGGATTGCCACCTGAGGATCTGAGAAATTTTTCCAGTTTCAAAACATCATTGAAGGTTATTTGAATCACTGGGGTTCAGTTTTTATTTGTTTATTCAGTATGTGTTATATGAATGACCTGGCAACAATTATATCTTTTCTTTTGTGTGTCAAAACAACTCTGAGACAAGCACAATGTATTGGTTACCTAGGATTGTCAAGGCAGATTGACAAGTAATAACTGAACCATCTATCCTCTTTTGCTTATGCACTAATGAATTTAGCCCGCCAACATGACTTCTAGTTTGAGTGCATTTCTTTTTGATCCTAAACATGAACACCAATAGGTAACCAACACGTGTGTGTACTTTCTGTGCCAGATAATTATCTAGGCATTCAAAGTAAAAAGTTTCTCCCGACTAGTCATGAAGAGCCTTTTAACCTCCAGAACTCTGGTCCAGAAATTGCATATTACTGGGTACCTACACTTAAAAAAGGAAGAGATGGAAGGAGGATTCTCTCTATAAAAACATTTGAGGAAACATTCCTTAATTACATTAAAAAACCCTGCAAACAATCTAAATGTTAAATTATGAAGAATTAGGGGCGCTTGGGTGGCTCAGTCTGTTGAGCGGCTGACTTCAGCTCAGGTCATGATTCCGCGCCCCGCGAGTTCGCGCCCCGCGTCGGGCTCTGTGCTGACAGCTCAGGGCCTGGAGCCTGTTTCGGATTCTGTGTCTCCCTCTCTCTGATCCTCCCCCGTTCATGCTCTGTCTCTCGCTGTCTCAAAAATAAATAAGCGTTAAAAAAATTTTTTTTAATTATGAAGAATTAGCTAAGTAAATGACTGAAGCATTTATTTATTTGATAGACTCTGGATACTATAGTTTTCAATAAATGACATGAATAATATTTACAAGATAAGTGAAAAGGCAGAACATAATATGCATACTTGTATGCAAAGTATGATTATAAGTATGTTAAAATATGAAGATAAATAACTAAAATGCAATATACCAATATTGTACCACTTTTTTCTTGGGTGGTAGGGTGTTCTATGGTTTTTTCCTTCTTCCAATTCTACCTGTTTTCTAAATTTTCTTGAAAGAGAATGAACTAGCAGTTAATTAAAAATAAGGTATTAATGAAATAAATGATACTTATGGGTATTCTCAGAAATCTCATACATGTCCATGAATTTTAATACACACCTATATATACACCAGTACCTGATGTGTCCATCTCCAACCCACAACGCTCTTCTATTTGACATTTTTACATGGAGTGTTCACAGGCATCTCACAAGTCATGTATCTAAATATGAAATATTAATTTCTGTACCAAACTGACCCAGTCTTTCCCATCTCTGTAAATTTACCAACATTTACTCATGTGCTGAAACCAGAATCTTAGAACTGAACTGTCACTTCCTAACATGTCCAATTTAACATCAGGTCCTCAGAGTTCTATTTTCAAATTAAACTTGGATTCTTTGCAGTTTCCTCCATTTCCACCACTACAAACCAATCAAGGCCACCATCTCTCACCTAGTCTACTTCAGCCCCCCCAACTATAGCTGGTCTCTCCTCTTCCATTCTCTTCTGCACAACATATCTAGAATGCTAAAATACGTATTTGAGACACTGATATCAAACTTTGAACTATTCAAATACTACCCACCCACTTACAATAAAACCCAAAACTGCAAGACTCCCAATGTCCTGGCCCCTACCTTTCTTCCCAACTGCCCGAGTGGTTCACTAAGATCAAGATTCAATGGCTTTTTTCTCAGTTGTTTAAATTACCTAAGTATCTTTCTTGGTCTCACATTTGTGTTTCAGAGTAACTTCACTCCTACACATCTTACATTTTGGACTATCACACAAGAGCTCATTTGAGTTTTGCTGATTACAAAATACTTAAATCATCAAGTAATCTCAAATCACATGCATCCCTCTCTCACAAAGAATACTGTAAGCATGTTAGGGGCAGAAACTAGATCTTGGTCCAGTTTGTAATACCAACGTTCCTTCAACCTGGCACAGAACACTTGACAAATGTTTGTTGAATAAAACTTTCTTGGTCACAGACCATCTTAAATGACTAGGAATTGCCCTACGTGTTGAACAATTCTAAGAACAGTCAAGAGGACGGGTAAAGGATTTTTAACTGACCCTTTCACATTTGGAGATGTTTTTCCTAGGGGAAAAAAAAAATAAAACCAAATTGCTTGAGGATAAAATCCTAATGGTACTTGACAAACAACTAGAATAGACTAAATTGAGAGTGCTAGCTCTAGACAAAAGGAAGACAGAAGACACTATGTCAGTCACCTTCATCAGAGTAACTCACACTTAACCTGTGTTATCCCACACCCCCACACATTTATTTTCTTCTCTGCCTTTCCCTGATTTTCTTTGCATAGTCCTCTTGCCTTTCATAAAGGGGTCACTCAACATGCTGCACATTTGGGCTATGCATATGCATGATGGGATCTATAAGGCTAGGAAACAAAAAGTGAGGGCAAAGGGTTGTGCTCAGAAAGCATCTACTGCACTACATGAAACCACTCTCCCCTCCTTTCTTTTTTCTTTTTTTTTTTTTGATTGAGGAGCTTTTCTTGCAGTGGAAAAAAGGATATAGTGGTTCCCACCAGTCACACAGGAGGCCTGTGACCTACCCTAGGTAAGCAGGGGGCAGAGAGTACCCCAGGGCCTACAATGCTATGAAAACTGGCCCATGTAATAAGCAACCTTTGTTAATCACAGGTTCTGAGGACATTTGCTAATTTGATAACCAGAAGATAAGGCTGATCTGTTGTTTAAGCCTACCAAGCTAGGAGGTTACTTAAACACACATTTTCTCCCCCAGCATTTCCTGAATTGTCCCCACCTGTTGTCTTCTTGCTGCTACATAGTTGAGTTTCACCATTTCTTTGCCAAATTGTTTAAAGCGATGTGCAAGGTCTTGTTCATTTGTAGCATTTTTGACAGCTTCCAAGGCCTCTTCCACCTGAGGTAATAAGGAACATTTATCAATGGATAGAATTTAAATAGTAAACATGTTAGAAATGGTCATTTGAAAAAAATTATGCCTAAGGATTCACATTTAAATAAAATAGAAACACCACTAATAAGTACTTATAATCAGAATATTTCTTCACAACACACAGATTTTGTACCTAAAAAGATAATGCCTGAACTCTTGAAGCATTAGAACTGTATCAATTTTCGTTTATTGGGTTAGGATTCTGATGATGAATACAGACTAATAATTTCACATAGACACATACAAGAAAATCGATCAAAGAAAAAAACATGGACTTTGAAAACAAGTTCTAGAAATTTTCAGGAGGAAGTGCTTCACCAACGAAAACTGAAGGAATTCCCTGAAGCGTGAGTGCGCTTGAATCTGCAACCACAGTTCTTGGCAACACCTGTGTAGCCAGAGCTGAATGGCCTGTAACTGTGAACTGAGTTCACACCCTGCCATCCACTGGAAAGAGGAGCTGTTCCCTGTGGAGAAGCAAGTGAATCTGAAGCTTCGTTGTCACTGAAGGTGGTGTCAGCTGGGGTAGAATGCAGGTGAGCAGAATGAGAGCAGGCATGCCTCCCTAATGATGTACCCTGCTTCCAATTTTTGCCAACTGGATCATGCAACTTTTGCAGAGAGGTCTTAGACTTGAATTAGGGATTTCACTAAGAACTCCTTTACAGAGGATTTGAGGATTTGGTGGGTGCCTGGGTGGCCCTGACTTCAGCTCAGGTCATGATCTCACTGTTAGTGGGTTCAAGCCCTGCGTCGGCTCTATACTGAGAGCTCAGAGCCTGGAGCCTGCTTCAGATTCTGTGTCTCCCTCTCTGCCCCTCCCCCAGTCACATTAGGTCTCTCTCAAAAATAAAATAAAAAACATTAAAAAAAATAAAATAAATGACTTGAGGATTTGGGTGGTACTAAAGTCTTTTCTCCAGAAAGACTTTAATGTTTTTATTTATTTTTGAGAGAGCGCACACATGTGGGAGAGTGGAGAGAGGGAGACAGAGGATCTGAAGCAGGCTCTGCACTGACAAGAGAGCCTGATGTGAGTCTCGAACTCATGAACCAGGATATCATGACCCAGCAGAAGCTGGCGCTTCACCAACTGAGCCACCCAGGTGCCCCCTCCAGAGTGACTTTACTACCGTGTGAAGATTTCCACAATTGGTAACGTTAAACACCTGGGGTCTCAATTTAAATTAAAACTAAAATTGAGATAAGAAGTAATCCATGACATCATCATCAATCAACTTGCTATTTTGTCAGTGGAAATAACCAAGAACAAAATTCTGAGTAAGGCACAAGACAGGTATGTGTTTGCTAAATCAAAAGTTCTATACAAAAAGGGACCCTAGTAGACAGACCTCTGCTAATGCTGTCTTCTAATAGAAGCAACAGAAAAAGAGCGGGCAGCTCAGTCATGTGAAGTGAAGAAAATGCAGGGCCTACTGAAGAATTCTGATTAGCTCTTTGTATTTGAAGCAAGCCAAAGGGAGCATAGAGGGAGTTCATCGTTTGACAATGCGGAAATACAAAGGACCACTAAAACAGCTAGAAAAAGCCAGAGATTAACACAGTTCTGAGCTACAGAGATCTACCTTTGTTTAAGCTTGACACAATCACAAAGATACCTAACTCAAAATCCTTATCAAGTTTCACTGAGTGCAGGAAGAGAATCGTGTATATAAACCAGTGATAATGGAGATCATCAACCATTTTCTCTGTAGACATGCCATTCAATTTACTAAATAGGCTAACCCATTTTCATTAAGAGTTGTAGCAAGCCGGGGAAGTTATTTAGAACGCTGGTAATCTAGACTCCACATAAAATTAAGTTTCCATTCACATCTCCTATGGAAATTCTGAATCTTTTCTTCTTGACTGTAAAAAATATAAACTACTTTCACTTCTCAATGTTAGTCTTGTTCAATTCCTATCCAGGCTCCAATAATACTCAAGGAAAAACAGTAACAATCATTGAAAAAAAGGACTGTTGTGTGTAAAGATACTTTTTTAGGGACTCAAATCAAGTTCCATAACATTTTATGGTATGGAATAGGCCAGATAAAGCATTTTCATAGTTTAATTAGAATCTTCTCCCTCAAACCTTTAAAACAACAAATCAGTGATGTCTCACTTTCTAATAGATTTGTAATTATCTTAACACGGCTATCAACAGCATCATGGAGAGGACAGCTCTTGGCAGTTAATTTGTTCCTGCTGCTTATTTGAGCTGTAAATCTTTCCAGAGGACATAAAAACTGGTTCCAGCGGAGAACAAAATAATTATCTCAGAAGGAGCTAAATCTTGGATTTTTTTTCTAATACATATATAAAACAGGCTTCTTACTGAATATTAATCAGACCAATTGGGAATATCTATTTTGTTGCTTTATACCTTACATTTTCTTATTGGCTGTATCTGAAGAATCCAGATGCTGGTTTGCATTTATGTTTCTAATTCAGTGAAGTTCTTTTAAAAAGAAACACCAATGATGGGGTCTCTGTGTAAAGGTAGACTTAGCCATACTTAGAGTTTTAATCTACAAGGATCTCCAAAGGTCAAGTAATGCAAAGTTCTCCTGTAGAAACATGGGTTCAGAATCAGTCCGAGGTCTGGAAGAAATGGGACCATAGTAGAGAGTGGTGGGAGCAGACAAATGGGGGGAGGGTGATGCTGAAGGGACAAGAAGGAAAAGGGGGGAAAAAAGGGGCAGTGACCAGACACTTCTTCTGAGAAGTCAAAATTAATAACCAAGTTGGTCTCTTTTTTTATTTTGTTCTTTTTAAACAGAGCCAATGATAGTTTCTTTCTGGGTGTCTGGATTAAAGGAAATTACAGGGATATAAGCCAAACAAACACTTTAAAAGGCAGTTCTTATACAGAATACTCAAGACACTTTTTCCAAAAACTTTTTCAGAGCACTTAGATGGCACAATTGGTTAAGCATCCAACTCTTGATATCAGCTCAGGTCATGATCTCACCGTTCATGAGTTCAAGCCCTGCTGACAGCATTGAACCTGATTGGGATTCTGGCTCTCTGCTCCTACCCAATGCTCTCTCTCAAAATAAATAAACAAACAACTTAACCTCCCTAGGCCCACCTTGTTAGATATGAGTCAATATGTGTGAGGAAGGCTTGGTGTGGGTCAGACCGTTGTGTTTGAACCCCGGCTCTGTCACTTGTTTGCATTATGATCCAGACAAACCACTTAATCTTTCAGACCCTCAGTGTCATTTAATAAAATGAAGGTAATAATGTTTACATATTACACAAAGTTATTGTGAGAATTAGGGAAGAAATGAAGAAGGTTTGTAAATGGAAAAAATGAAGAAGGCTAAGCTCAATTAGAAAATAAATATAAGTGGGCTAAATACTGTAATTATGATAAAAACTCTCAGATGGAACCTTTGAGAGGCCGACAGAGAATCCCAAGCAGGCTCCACAGTTACCGCAGAACCCAATGTGGAGTTTGAACTCACAAATCTTGAGATCATGCCCTGAGCCGAAATCAATAGCTAGATGTTTAACCAACTGAACCACCCAGATGCCCCAACAGATGGAACGTTTACAAACAGACCCCACAAGAGGCTAATAACAAGAGATAATTTAAACAGTAAGATAAAAAAGATGAAGATAAAACCTCTCATGCTAATGAATTTTAAATGTATCTGCAATAAATTCTAAATATATAAAATGGCAATACGAATATAAAAAGAAACAGAGAACTTGAATAGATCAAAGTATATGACAGAAATGGAACAAAGACTTCTTCTCTACTCTTTTCTCAAACTAGGTATTCTGTATATGTAGGAAAGGAAAGAAAGAAATGCAAAATAGCAAACACTTAGAATAACTGGCAAGAATTAGTAGCTCCTTAAACAGAGACACTGACCTGCCACTCAGCGTCTAGCTAAGTATCGGAGTATCTGTTAAGGAAAGTATCTAATGAAGAGGTTTTCCCAAATAATTTCCAAGAGGCAAGGCGCTTGGAACATCTGCAGACCAGGCACTCGGGAAAGTGGAAGCCTCACAATGAAGGCCTGCCAGCGAGGACTCTAAGCAGAGCAGAGCTCCTGGGGAGGTGTTATAAGGGGGAAGCTTGAGAGACGCACCTGTCCGGAACTGGGAAGTCTTTTCCAATGAGCTGATAAAGGAAGCCTTTAGAGGCAGCAGCTGTAGCTTCCCTTCTTAAGAAGGCCCTCGGAGTCCTGGATATCACAATTAAGTGTTCTCCTCCCACAGCAGGCCCGGCTGTGAACACCAAAGTGAGAACTCTTTGCTCAACCAGGTAAACCTGTCCTTAATATTGGCAGTTTGGGGCAGGGTACAGCTGAAAAGACTCAAAGAGCTAGAAAAGATATTAAAATTTCCTCCCTTGTTAGTGGATTTAGGTATTATTTTTGGATCTTGTCACTTAAAACTCTTAAAATCTTGGTCTTTTCACAGAGATTGTTCAAAATAGCCCCTACCCCCATTCCTAAAGCAGGCCTGCCTTCCACAGACTACAGCTTTGTCAAATTGTTGGCAACCAGCTCTTTAAATCAGTCTCCCATTTTCCTGATTGGAACTTCATGTATTTACTTCATTATACGAAAAGTAGTCTGAATTCATGTAGTCATTCAATACTTATTAAGCAGCTCCTAGGAGTCAGGCAGATATATAGGGATGGGGGTACTGAACTGAAGAGTCGATCCTTCCGCTCCCCTGGACTGTGTCACCTGGCTCTCCCATGAATATTTACCATCCATACCGGGGCCGCAAATCAGGGCGTAAGGATCCTCAATCCTGTTGGGACAGACTAACCTCATTTCAGGATCCTCCCGTGGATATGGGGTTGATTGGATTTTAAGTGACCTGAACTAAACTATTTAATAAGTCTTATATAATTCTCTTATTAGGATCTAGTTTTACAGCTAAATTAAAAATATTGTCTTGGGGGCACCTGGGTGGCCCAGTCGGTTAAGCATCTGATTCTGGGTTTCAGCTCAAGTCATGATCTCACTGTTCATGGGATAGAGCCCTGTGTCAGGTTCTGCACTGACAGCATAGAGCCTGCTTGGAATTCTCTGCCTCTTTCTCACTCTATTTCTCTCAAAATAAATATTCAAAAATATATATTATCTTGGAAACAGTAGTTGGCTAAGATTCCAGTAGCTGGCTAAGTAGATGTAAGATTCCACATTCTATTACTTGTTTAATCATGTGCTCTGGTTTGACTGTGATACCACAGCACCATCATATTTTATGTCTCTGCCTAGCTCTGGCTTTAACAAAAAAAACTTTTTAACATTTATTTTTGAGAGACAGAAACAGAGTGCAAGTAGGGGAGGGACAGACAGAGAGGGAGACATAGAATTCAAAGCAGACTCCAGGCTCCCAGCTGTCTGCATAGAGCCCTACACGGGGCTTGAACCCACGAACCATGAGATCATGACCTGAGCGAAAGTCGGACACTTAACCAACTGAGCCACCCAGATGCTCCCTAAAGCTGGCCTTCTTGATTAAATATTTTCTTTCCTTCATAAGCTGCTCCTCCTGATTAAATTTTGTCTTCTCGTTAACAAGTGAAGAAAATGATTTCATCAGAAAGCAAGAATGCTTAAATGCTATTGTCATGTATTCTTAACGTGTCATGTTTTATAAAGCACAATAATACAGCTTATATTCCCAAAGTTATTTTCAGCTGGTGCAAGAAAAATGACACTAGCCAGTGCCACTGAGTACTTATGGGATGTACCAGACACTGTTCTAAATGGCTTGTATATACCTAATTTCATCCCAGAAAACAGCTCTTTTCAGTTGACAGTTTTCCTATTTTTTACTTTATGCAGGAAATACTGAGGTCAGGGTGGTTACACTAGCTTCCCGCGAGGTCTCACAGCAAGTGAGTTGGGAGCCTGGATTTGAACAAAGGTAGTCTGCTCCAGAGTTCGTGCTTTTAACTCTCCAGCTCTACTGTCTCAGTTTCCCAGAAAGGATAGGTTTACGAAGTTGATGGAGTTTGGGTTTGGGTTGTACTGATCAGTTGATGATGAACACTCATTAAGAGCCTTGCCCCATCTTGATCAGTCTCCAGGATCTAGTCATTCCACCTCTTTAATATCTTTAAAACCTACCTCCTTTTCACAACATGCACTGCCACTGCCTTCACCTGCCTTTCAGTCACTGGCCTGGATAGTTTCAATGGTCTCTTCATCTGTCTCCTTGCTCGGATGCACCCCTTTTCTAATTCTTTCTCCACATTGCTACCAAAACTATTGATATAAATCCCAAATCTGATTCTAAGGCTTACAAGTACTCAGTGGCTCCCCATAATCCACACAGAGTCCAAATGAATCATCATACTATCTGAGGCACTAAACAACTTGTATTGCCCCATCCAACTTTGTTAGTGCCTCTCCCCACCTTACCCTGTATGCTTCAGCAAGACAGAATCAATTATATTATTGAGAACACCCCAAGTCCCTTCTCTTGCTCTCATCCCTTGGTTCCTTCCCTTGGTGTGTGAAGCTCTCTGTAGCTGAAGTCTGTTGTCTGACCTGAATCTATCTCCTTTATTATGGCACAAGCACCCCATGAGCACACTAAGGGCAGATTTCCAGCAAGTTCCATTAGCTTGTGTGGCACCTCGGTGACCTGTCACCCAGTGAGGTAGGAATATCTGGATCTTGGCCCTGGCTCAGAGTGGCTGGGAGGGTCTCCCTGAAGTACTCCATCCCAGTCTTTGGGGTAGCAGCTGCTCCTTATATCTGCTATTCCTATGTTCCTTAGAGCTCTCTTCCTGCTACCCAAACCCTTATAACTCTAGTCTGCTATTGGAGTTAACAGTTCTTCATATTAAGCTTCCCCCTGCTGAGCTTACTGTGAAATTTTAATCTCATCACTGAACAGAATGATAGATCCCCAAGCTCTTCTGATGGGACCAACCTCTTCCTAGTCACCCTCAACCGTTAGGCTACAGTTTAGCTTGGGCTTCTGACTCCCACACACTCAATCTGGTCCAAGAAATTGGTTCCAGGAAAAACAAATCACATTCAATTTAATAAGACCCAATCCTGAGACCTCCTTCTCCCAGCCACATCACCCTTTCTCATATTATCCTCAAATGACCAACACTATAATTTGGTTGAAATGATCCCATCTGGGACTTGGGGGATGGTGAGAGAAAGGAGTAAGCACTGACAAAAGTAAAAAAATCAACACATCCCATTCCCGCTCTAAATAATTTTTAGAGATAATCACCTAATTCATAAGCCAATAGAATTAACAAGACCATGAAACTTTTATTTGTGCTAAAAATAAAAGGGAAGAGAATTCACTCTTTCCTGCTATCTTTAGTCTAGAAGCATGTAATCTTGAGAATAGTTAGCAGCTATCTTGAGACTATGACAAAAGGGCCTACAGAGAAGAGTGCTCTTAGTGAAGGAAAGGAGATAAGATCCTGGTTCTTATCACTTTTTTGCCTTGATCAAGCCTTGCCTGAAGCTAGTTACCTCTGGACTTCTTTGGTGAGCCAATATACTCCTTTTTTAATATACCAAGTTGAAAATGAACTTTTGGGACTTCATCAAAATAAAAAGCTTCTGCACAGCAAAGGAAACAATTAGCACAACTAAAAGGCAGCCAACGGAATGGGAAAAGATATTTGCAAATGACATATCAGATAAAGGGTTAGTATCCAAAATCTATAAAGAACTTATCAGACTCAACACACACACACACAATAATCCAGTGAAGAAATGGGAAGAAACCATGAATAGACACTTCTCTAAAGAAGATATCCAGATGGCACACACATGAAAAAATGATCAACATCACTCATCAGGCAAACACAAATCAAAACCACAATGAGATACCACCTCACACCTGTCAATGTAGAATGGCTAACACTAACAACACAGGCTACAACAGATGTTGGCGAGGATGCGGAGAAAGAGGATCTCTTTTGCACTGCTGGTGGGAATGCAAACTGGTGCAGCCACTCTGGAAAACAGTATGGAGGTTCCTCAAAAAATTAAAAGTAGAACTACCTTACGACCCAGCAATTACACTATTAGGTGTTTATCCAAGGGATACCGGTGTGCTGTTTCGAAAGGGAACATGCACCCCCATGTTTATAGCAGCACTATCAATAGAAAAAGTATGGAAAAAGTCCAAATGTCCATTGATGGATGAATGGATAAAGAAGAGGTGGTATACATATACAATGGAGTATTATTCTCCAATAAAAAAGAATGAAATCTTGCGATTTGCAACGATGCGGATGGAACTAGAGTGTATTATGCTAAGTGAAATTAGAGAAAGATAAATCTCATATGACTGAAGTCATATGAAGAATTTAAGATACAAAACAGATAAACTTAAGGGAAGGGAAGCAAAAATAATATTAAAAACAGGGAAGGGGACAAAACATAAGAGACTAAAATATAGAGAACAGAGGGTTGTTGGAGGGGTTGTGGGAAGGGGAATGGTCTAAATGGGCAAGGGGCTTAAGGAATCTACTCCTGAAGTCATTGTTGTACTATATGTTAACTGGATGTAAACTAAAAAAATAATTAATTAATTAAAAAATAAAATAAAATACCAAGTTGAGTTCGGTTTGTGTTACTTAAAGTGGAAAACATCCTAATTAATATACCTTCATTGTAGGTGAGATCACAGCCAGCCATGTGCACATTTTCCTAATATACAATGATTTTTTTTTGAATGTCTTCCCTAGTAGCCTATAAAGTTTTGAAGGTAGGGGCTGAGACTTATTCACCTTTGAAGTTATCTGAGCAGAGTGTCTTGTATACACTAGGCATCCAGTAAGTCCTTTTTGAAACGATAACTGAATACATAAATAAATTCCAAACAACCCAGCTGTGTGAAGTTAATGCTGCAATAGCTGTGACAGAAAAGATATGCTAAGAACCTGGGCGGTAATTTCCCTCTTTATAATCAGAAACAAGGCTATTTTATGTCAATTAACTGCTGTTCTTCAAACACAAGAGCCACATTAGAGCTGTAGGACTACACAGCCAAATACTGAGAAATAATCTGTTACTGAGGACACACAATACTATTTGATGCTTATGTCCCAAAAAGCAGAGGTAATATGAAACTCACCCTGTCTCATCAGTGTCCTGCAAACAGGAGGCAGCTAAATCAAGAGAGTTAAAAATCTTTATTAT